>NC_135716.1:124770759-124981670 GCF_964656455.1 Halichoerus grypus | reverse complement strand
CAAAGCGTGTGGATCTCACAAGGCAGGAAAAGAGCTGAGACCATCACTATTATCATTCCACCATAACTTACCTGCTTAATTCAATAGTCTGACAAACTCTGAGTTATCCAAAAACTCCCTCTTGCCATTGTAGAGCAGTGAATGGAACATAATAGCCTCTGAAGTTGCATGCAGGCCTCAGAACTACATGTCCCAACTGCCCTAAAATGCTCTCCATTTGTGTGTTCGTTCATTCATTTAATAAACACTTATTGTGGGGGCGCCTGGCTGGCTTAGTTGGTAGAGTATGTGACTCAATCTCCGGATCATGAGTTTGAGCCCTATGTTGAAGGTAGAGTTTAATTAAAAAATACATACATACATACCTAGTTATTGTGCATCTACTTGTGTCTGGGACTCTTCTAGGCCTAGGGTACACAGCAATCAACAAATAGTCCAGGTTCCTATTCTCTCAGGACTTACATTCTACTGTAGGTGGAAAGTATTAGGAGTGGGAATAAATGTGTTTGGATCCCCCACACATATCCAGGATGTTGTTTAAAAAAAAAAAGAAGAAGAAGAAGAAGCCTGGAGAGTATGCTTTATTTCCCATTCTCCACCCTTTGTGCTTTCATGAATATTTGAATATAGGAAAATAATTTGGTTGAAAATAATATTGGAAAATAATTCAAATATTTGAATGCCAGAAAGCAGATGTAAAGCTCTGTAGGACACGAGAACTGACTTTCAACTTGTAATCTTGATATAAGACACACGGGTTTGTCTCTCACCTCTTTCATGCTTTCTGCAAGGTTTTGTGGCTAAAACTTTTGGCTCCCCAGCTGCCCCAGGGAGAACAACTGATCTTCACAGCTCAAAGGGCACTGAAGGGTCACATACAGCTGAATAGCGATGGGTGTCTAGGACAGACATTTTCTTTGGACACTTCTTTCTTTTTTACTATTGTGTGTGTTTGGTCCTGTGGGAGTAGAATGGATTTCACTATTTTCAGAGTAGTACTACTTTGTTGGAAAGGTTGATTTTTATAGACTAAAAGTGACACCAGCTTAATGTCCAGCCAGTGGTTCAGAGGTGCTGGGACACTCGGTTCTAAGTATGTTGCCAAAGAAAACTCACTAAATGCACAAGAGCTTTCTTCGGGTAGCAGCCAAGCTTCATGTTTCTGTGTAGTCAGACATCACAGGGGGAGAGAAGCAGAAGATTGTCAGTGGAAGGGTTCAAAGCATGCACTTCAGAGTCAGACAGATATGTCGGTTATTAGCATTGACCTTGGGCAAAAGATTTAACTTCTTTGAGTCTCAGTTTGTTTGTCTATAAAATGGGACAATAATACTATCTACCTCGTGAAATTTGGAAGTGTTAAGAGATTGCATATGGACCTCTTAGCACAGTAGCTGTAGTAGGCCCTTGATAAAAATACTAGCTAAAGGCTGTTATCTTAATAAATGCTGTTATGATCTACATTTTCATCCCTACAAAAAGTGCCTTTGACCTGGTTGTCAGTGCCAGAAATTAAGCTACAGGGGAGGTGCTCTTTGAACCATCTTAGCACCATTTCAAGTGAAGACAAAGACATTTATGGAACTGAAGCTTGCTCTTTATTCATAGCCAGTCAGCAATTCCTTTTTGGGCTATTGCCCATTATTTGAGCAATTTTTCAGTGACTTGGAATTGCCATAGAAGCAGTCCCAAATCAATCTTTTCCCAACAAAAACAACAAACAGCACTTCAAATGCTAGCACCTTGCCTGGAATGATTTTAGGGTTGCTAGAAAGAAACCCCCCAAAACATCTCCTGGGTAGTTTTCCACAGACTTTCTGGAAGAACCCACTATGAAAATGTGAATTTATTCAATCTCATGTTTTCTGCTTTGGGCTGAGATGAAAGTAGCTGCTGGACCCAGTGGGAGTTTTGTTGGGAGTAGACTTTGATGGATGGGAATGGAGTTTTCTGAAGTAAGAGAAGGGACAAAGAATTTTGGATCATGGGTAGAGGAACAAAGCAATCTGCGTTTTCTGGAACAATGTGACTTCATCATTCATCATAAACATGAGATACTAGGGAGACGGTCAGATGTTACCTCTGGGTAGCTGGGGTGGAGGAGATTGCAAGGAGTTGGTGCTGGGGAGAGCAGGGGGACAAAGAAGTCAGGGGTAGGAGAGGGACCCAGAGAGGAAATGAATGAGGGTAACAGGCCAATTTTTAGACTGAGTTCTGTGAGCGACATTAACTGTAATGCAGTGGGGAGAAATCCCATCTTCCCAACCTCCCCCATGTGACAGGAAGCTGATCTGCCTGCCTAGATTTATTTCCTTCTATGGCTATATTTCTCTCCTCACTTTTGTTTCACCTCTTACCTGGTTATGGGTGACCTTTTTCCCCCTGAGAAAATCATAATTCTATCACTGTGGAAATTGAGGTGCCTTCAAGTTTCTTACTAGTCTTAGAGTATTTTCTTAGGACAAATTGCCAATTTCCTCTTTTATGGAAAATACTAAAATACTTTTTTTTTTAATAGGGTGACCTCCATCCTTTCCCATTTGCTGTTCTTTCTAATTTCTAGATAGAACCTAGAAAAAAACTGAATTGAGGGGTTGTCAGCCTGGTGGCAATAGCCACATAGAGAGCTCAAAATGTTTGCTCTTGAAGCAGAGTCCTTGAGCATTTCTACCAGTGACCATCCATAAAGTGACAGTACTATAGACACGAAGCTTCATTATGTCTGTTTTATCTAAGCACAAAGTTAGGGCTTGGTATATAATCAGTGCTCAATAAATCCTTATTCATTGATTAGAGAGATTATCTATGATGTAAATAATAACCATGCGAGATATAACTGAAACCACTAGGGTTAATGCCTCCCAGCAAGTGATCCTAGGCAGCTCTGCTCCAGATGGAATCTCCCTCCTTCCTTGGAGAGCTCTTCTGCAACCTGAGACACTGCATTTAAAACATGGTGGTCCATGGTCTCCACCCTAGGAATCCAG
The DNA here is from genome assembly GCF_964656455.1 of Halichoerus grypus. NCBI lineage: Eukaryota > Metazoa > Chordata > Mammalia > Carnivora > Phocidae > Halichoerus > Halichoerus grypus. The sequence goes on along the minus strand of NC_135716.1, from coordinate 124,978,683 downwards.
GAGACTCCATGCAAGACAGTCATCTGAACCATGGTTCCAGGACACCCGGGCATTCTAGACTGAACACCTGGCCAGTCTCTCCTTAAATATGTCAAAGATCACACTCTAATTAGTTTGGAAATGGAAATTCTCAGGCTATTTCTAAAAGCACCTGCAACCTGCGGACGAGTTGATTTAGTTCGCCAGTTCTCCTAAAAATGATGTTTGAAAGCAAAGTTGAGATGCCTCTATCTTGCCCCAAGAAATCTGCATGTCGTTCAGCTGTTGGGGACCCTCAACAGAATTTTCTTCATCCCCTGATGGTTCAGTGCAGATAAGAAACTTTGAGCATTTTCCTTGAAGTCTGAAGCTACTACTGTTGGCGTCTTTAAAGCAGGGAACAGAATGCCCGAGCACTTTCTGGCTGGTAAGTGACTCCTTGCTGAGAATAAGCTCTGGCTTTTTTTTTTTTTTAATATTTTATTTTTAAGCAATCTTTATACCCATCATGGGGTTCAAACTCACAACCCCCAGACTCACGAGCTCCACCGACTGAGCCAGCCAGGCACCCCAGCTCTGGCTTTTTTTTAAAAGTGAGACATGACTGGAGCGATACATTGTGGGGAGCCCTCGTTGGCACAACAACGATTAGAGCAATGAGAGCTTTTACTAGGGAATTAAGAGATGAAGAAACCTTTTTGTTTTATGTGTCTTGGTTTCTCTGGCCTGTACAAGGTCACCCACACATGCAAACAGGAGTGGAATCTTAGGGACACAAAAGTATCATTTGAGGAGGCAGCCCCTGGAGTCACAGGGCACAGATTCACTGTCAGGGGACTGATAAAACATGAGAAATATTCTCCGGGGATACAGCCCAGGTATTTTTGTTTTTTAACAGATACCCCAAATGATTCTAAAGCACAACAGGGTTTGGGAATATTTCTGAGAGCATCCTCTCACGTGTAGTTTACATAGTTGGACCTCAGACGAGTTGTACTTGTTTTCTTTTTATTTCCTATATAAGGATACTCTATTTCCATTTTTTATATTGTGCATATATAGTATATCATATGATATAATTATTTGGTATATAGTATCTTTATATTGTATAATTTTTAGTTAGTAATATAGTGGTAATGGTAACATATTAACTGTGTAAAGGACTGCTTATCATATACAAGATATCATTCCAAGTGTTTTAAATACATTATCACTATTAATGCTCACAGTTATTATTTGAAAGAGGTGGTATTATTATCACCATTTCATTTTTTAATAACATCTTTATTGAGATACAATTCACATATCATACTGTTGGCCCATTTAAAGTGTGTGATTCAATTTTTTTTTTTTTTAAGTAAGCTCTAGGCCAAACGTGGGGCTTGAACTCACAACCTCAAGAGCAAGAGATACATGTTCTACCGACTAAGCCAGCCAGATGCCCCATCACCATTTTATAGATCAGAAAAGAGAGGCACAAAAAGGGCTAAGCGATTTGCCCTAGATCTTATAGCTAGCAACTGGTGGTCTGGGATTTACCTCTGACCTGGTGATTCTGGTGCCTGAGACTTTTTTTTTTTTAGTATAGCTGACACACAATTACATTCGTTGCAGGTGTACAACTTAGTGATTTGCCAACTTTGAACTACCACACTGCGCTCATCAAAGTGACCAAGGGCTTTTGGAAATTTGGACAGAATTGCATCGTCATTAGGCAGCAGAGAGGAATAAGAGTCTGGAAGAGAGAGAAAGGCCTTCTCTGCAGAAGTAACGGTTGGGAGTTTTTGAGCCTTAGATATACACAGACCATCTGTCTGTGGCCAGGAGCATACTTAGTCGACTGACGTCTCCAGGCTTTGCAGAACCCCAGCAACCAGTCTGCGGTGGGTGTGGAAGTCACAGGAATTCCCGATGAGTGCTTGCTCTGCAAGTGAGAAAGGGACAGCCTCAAGATGAAGGCACTCTTGCTCTTCACCCAACCTAGGAGCAGGAGGAGGCGTTGCTTCCGATGCCAGTTAAAACTAGGGACAGTAGAGGAAGAAGAACAAGATGTGCCAACATAAATTAAAGTTCTGATGAAAAGCCTTGTTCAGTTTTCTGTTTGATGGAAACCCTCCTGTACTGAGAGAAAGGAAGACAAGTCCTAGCTGAATTGAATGGACTTTCTCTTGGTCGGGGAGCCCGTGGACGCTGTGAGCCATTGGAAGGGCTTTTATAATAGTCTAGTCTAGATGCTTTCAGCTAAGGTTCCAGAAGATCATGGGTTGATTGGAAGAGTTTTCTTTTTTTTTTTTAATTCAGAGTATTTAATTATAGGTACCTATACATAACAAGATAATGTTTTGGCTAAAATCCATGTCATTTATTTATTCAACAAACAACTGAGTATCTTCTATGTTCCAGGCCATGTCCTTGGCCCTGGGAATGGAGATAAACCCTGGCCCTCAAGGAGCTCACAGTCTAGTGGGGAAGAAAGATACATAAATACATACTTATACTGTAAAGTATGCAAAGGGAGACCACTATGGGGGGCAAGAGCAAAGGAACCAATCCTAAGTTTAATGTCCACAGGAAAGAAAGATCTCGCTAATGGGTGTTTTTTGTGAAGAACAGATAAGGCCATGGTTCTCAAAGTGTAACTGGTTAATGACCTACATCCAAATCATTTGGAGCACATATTAAATGCAGACTCCCAGCACTTCCTGCAAAGATAATGATCCAACCTGCTAGAAGAGTTTTCTAATACATCTTAGGATTCATTTTATTCATTCACAAACATCTATCGGGTACTTTTGATGAACCAGGCAGTGCTCTAGGGGATATAATGGGATATAATGAGGGGGATGTAGAAATGAAGAAATGAAGAAAAATGGTCCCTTTCCCAAGAATCTCCCAGTTTGAGGGGTGGAGAACCCAGCACCAGCTCCATGTGATGTTTCCATAGACATACTGGAGAGTTACCCTGGTATCAGTGAGGCCAGGGCACTTCAAACCACTTAGGGTGGGAAAGCCAAGTCCAAGAAAATCCCCTAAAGGGACTTTGCATTATGTCATGAAAGAGTTGCAGTTGCCCTGGCTAATGTGGGGGGTATCCCAGACAAAGGGAGCAGTGTGTAACAGGACATAAGGCAAAGGTGGCCCCATATCCCTTAGGTGCCTTATGAACAACCAGAACTAGCCAGCAGGTTACCAAACTCTTAGGAGATCTTTGATGGAGTGCTCAGACCTAGATCTAGAGCCTTCAGAACCCCAAGCCTGGGTCTGTGTGTCAGCAGGAAGTCAGAGTCCCTGTTTCTACAGGCTCCTGTGATTCTGTGTATAATTTCATACTAATACCACCTGGACGGTGGGTGATAGTAAAATCCATCCAGCCCCTCTTGCAAAACTAGAATTGCCAAGGAGGAGGGAAGCTAATATTTCTTGACCAGTGGCTGTGTTCCAGGCACTAGGCTAGGTGCCTTTTGGGTGGTTAGGTTTTTTTTGGGGGGGGGGGGACAGGGGCTGGTATTTGCTGCCTTTACCAGCAACTTGTTCACCAAACTGTAGCAACTTGCCTTAATAGTCACTAGAAGCATCCTCTTCTAACCAGAGAGGAGTCATGACTTGTTTTCCCCTGAGTTCTCTTTGCATTTGGATACATCTCCTTCCCCTAGCAGAAGCACCTCTAAATCCTCATATTTCCCAGCTGCCACTCATCCCTTAGGGACTATTAACATTTACTTACATCAGCATGGTGGCTCACCGCCTTAAGTGAAGGGAGAAACAATTAATGTCCCAGCTTGTGGCAGCTGGCTGGCCTTTCTGGGACACCATCAGGACTTGTCTTAGAGAGGGCTGTGCAAAATGGCTGCTCAGAACCAACCTTAACTAATTATTCAGTCAACGATTTGGCAGGTCAGTCAATGGGAAATGATGTATAGGTGGCTGAAATTGATCACACTTCATTTCCCATCAATTGTCAAGCCAAATTGTGGATAAAGTCATAAGTAAAGGATCATTGCCTGTCATTCCTGGGACCGAAGTGTTTTCCTATCCCTTCCACTGACTTAGACCCCAGGCTGATCAATAAAACAAGTATTTTGCTCTTACGGAGGAACCTAGTATAAAATGTTTACCACCTTCCGAGATGCGAGGGGAGGGGAGAGTATTTGCTATTTCATAATTGATGCGGCTGCAGCCGTAGAATCCCCTAACCTTGTCAGGCGGCTCGGCTGTGGAGGTTGGATTTTAAATCCCATGATCCATTATGCATCACTTACTTCCACATCTATTACTGTTCCATCGGCCAAATGACAGGATTCCCCATCAGGGCCTCTGAATGTGTGGGGCCCTTCAACACTATGCGTACAGAAAGGCCTGTGGACCTTTCACACATGGGGGATTTAAAGGCAATTAGCGGGAGGTGATGGCAGATTTAGTGTAGCTTTCTTCAAAGTTAGGAATAAAGGATATAAGGAGGCAGACTACCACGCTGCTAAAAGGCTTGAAATGATCCAGGCAATGAATTCTGTGACTCCAGCCACTGCCCTCTCAGAAGATGTTGTAAAAATGGAATGCGCTCTTGACTTAGTTGATGGGCTGCTTCCAGAAGCCGCTGGTGGCCCAGCCGGGTAGAGCCCCGCTGGGCGCGCCGTGAAGAGAGCAGGGCCACACACTCAGATTCGTGTGTGCCCCAACCCCTGCCCCCAAACCACCGACCTCTGTCCTTGCACTGTGGGAAATGATGGGTCCTCTAGCACAGGAGGCCTCTGGGACCTGCGTGTCAGCCACCAGAAAATAACCAGAATGGAATTTTCTGAGAAACAGGGCCATGTGCAGAAATTATCACATGTTCCTCACAATGATTTGTGAAGTGGAAAGGGTGAAGTTTTTAAATCTTGATTTCACTGCGTAGAAAACTAAGGTTTAGAAATTTGAGTGACCCTCCTTCACGTGTGGCTACTTATGACAGAGCTGGGTTTAGACTCTAGGTCTCTAGGGCAAGATACCTCTTTCTCTACAGAATATTTTCTCAGTCAGTAGATTTCAATTTACTAATGTTCTCCTACATCTACTCCCTCTTTATTCTCTTGTTCACTCAACACATGCGTGTGGAGAGCTCACCATGCGCTATGGCCTTATTACTCTTTGTACCCTCCAGGAGTTCACAGTCTAAGGAGAGAGAAAGCAGCAAGCATGAAAATGACATAGAATGGATGGTACTGAAGTGGTGGAAGTGTGGGTGCTTTGGGAGGACAGAAGGGTACCTATTTCAGTCTTGGGTGTGGTCTAGCAAAGTTTCTCCTGAGGAAACTGCGTAAAGCCTCAAGGACAGGAAATGGTATAAGGCCTCAATGAGCCAGATTGAAAGGACTTTTTAGGCAGAGGGAACAGCATATGCAAAGCCCCAGAGGCAAGACAGAGCTTAACCTGCCAATGGTTGGACCTTAGAAAACAACGTGGGAAAGGGGAGATGTTGGTTGGAGAGCCAGCCTATTCAAGGAGGAACTTGTGAGCTTGCAACTGGCTGTTTCCACGGAGCCAGGCTTCTGGGACCAGCATCCTTGAAGGCAGGGGTTCAGCTTCAGCCCCAGCCAAGTCCTTGTCCTCCTCCTCCTCCTTCTTTCCAGGAGGAAAGATGATTGACTTGTAGTCATCATCAAGCATTTCTGGAGTGGCTACAGCGAGGTAAACCCTCTGTCTCAAAGTACACAGTGGTGACTCCTCACTCAAACATTCCCCCCCAGAAAAAAGGCTCTGTAGGCTAAGTGATTTGCTGAAGGTCGCTTGCTGCTAGTCAAGGAAGAGGCTGAGGTTGCTGCCAGCCTTCCTGTCCCAGCTGCATTCCTAGTGGTACTTAAACACTCCCTTTGGTCTCCTTGTGTGTCAGTCTTTCCACTCAAACTCACTGGGATGCACGCTCTTTCAATTATACTATTTTCTTTTTGAAAAAGTTTCATACTGGAGAACATAACACCATTCCCAAGCCTTTGAACTGCCCTCCGTGCACAGAAGGGAGGATGGGATATTGCACTGAAATTGGGAGCTTCAGCAACTTCTTAAATGTTTCCTTTTTAATTGAGTGTAAGTAATATGCTCAGACTTGTTTCAAAAACAGTGTGGTAAGCCTCATTATTAAGACTCCTTATTTCTGACTTACGTGAGCAATTGAAGAGAAGGAAAATTGGCAATGACATGAACGGGTACAGCATCCAAAAAAGAGAGAGCCTGGGCCTTCCTGTAAGTCGGAGAGTATACAGGGAGCACGAAGCCTGGTCCTAGCTGTGTGTTGCAGACTGTAACCAGGAAGAGGCAGAAAGCAAGCCGAGCCAAGTACCCCTGCGATCCCTCCCAAGCAGTACACGCTGGAGACGCTTGTCCCGAGGGCTGCTCTCGATGGACATGACGTCAATTTCTATTTCCTTCAGTATCACAGCGTCAATGAAGTAGAACGGCAGGTGTTTCCACAGGATATTAAGTGACAGAGAGTCTTATTCTCTCTTTACTGGCCAACAGAGCTAGTAGCTATCTAGTCGTATGGGTTCAGGGGGTGCAAATAGAGACGTCTCCAGGGGCCAGGCAGGAGCCGTAAATATGAGACTGGCCTCGTGAGTGCCAAGGGCACGGGGGCAGATGGACGTCCTCCCCACACCACAGGGCTGCTGCTTCGCTCCACCTGACTGGGATCGTGTGGGAACAGGGACCCGGGGAGCCAGATCCTCTACATTTTCAAGGAAAGCTAAAATTCTGTGTTTTGCATGTTTCTTTTATATGTTTAAATTGGAAAGCTCCTGATGTTGAATTGCTGCAACCCTTGGCTTGTACCCTTAGCTAGTAGGAGGAAAAGTGATCGTTTACTGCCTATTATTGAAAGTTCCTACATAGGCTGGGTGATAGACATTGGGGAGGGTATGGACTATGGTGAGCGCTGTGAATTGTGCAAGACTGTTGAATCACAGACCTGTACCTCTGAAACAAATAATACATTATATGTTAAAAAAAAAAAAAAAAGAAGAAGAAGAAGAAGAAGATAACAGGAGGAGAAAAATGAAGGGGGGGAAATCGGAGGGGGGACGAACCATGAGAGACAATGGACTCTGAGAAACAAATTGAGGGTTCTAGAGGGGAGGGGGATGGGGGATGGGTTAGCCTGGTGATGGGTATTAAAAAGGGCACGTACTGAATGGAGCACTGGGTGTTATACGCAAACAATGAATCATGGAACACTACGTCAAAAACTAATGATGTGGGCGCCTGGGTGGCTCAGTTGGTTAAGCGACTGCCTTCGGCTCAGGTCATGATCCTGGAGTCCCTGGATCGAGTCCCGCATCGGGCTCCCTGCTCGGCAGGGAGTCTGCTTCTCCCTCTGACTCTCCCCCCTCTCATGTGCTTGCTCTCTCGCATTCTGTCTCTCTCAAATAAATAAATAAAAAATCTTTAAAAAAAAAAAAAAAAAAACTAATGATGTAATGTATGGTGACTAACATCACATAATAAAATAAAATTCAAAAAAAAAGAAAGTTCCTACATAGGACTTTGTAGTATTTATAAATCTCAATAGTATGAAAAGAGGTAAGTGTGAGATAAGGATTTGGTATTAAATACTAAAACGTAGAAGCTATACTGAGGAGCTAATATGGCAAGAGAAGTAGTGTGGAAAGAGCACGGGATATGGAATAAGAATTTCTGAGTCTCAGTGTGTCCAAGGACAAGGGCTTCGGTAGACCCTGCCTCAGTTTCTTCATCTGTAAAGCCAAAGATTTTATTCAGTTTCTACCTGAGCACTCTTTTAACCATAACCCTGGTGACCCACCCCACACTCCTGGCTTCCAGTGAAATCCATGCGACACCTCATCAGGCATCCCCGTTCGGCACTGCGCATTTTTTGTTTCATTCTGAATTAGTGTTCTTTTCTGTGATGTAGTGATGGAAGAAGAAGAAAAGCCTATTACATCAGGGGTGCAGAGAATATTAGAAACACAAAAGGCGGAAGGAGAGTTCCAGAAAGAGCCCCCCCCTTTGGTGGTGCACTCTCATTCTCTTGCCTCAGTGTCTTATCTATTCTGTCCTGCCAGGTCTAGTCATTTAACAGATGATAATTAGACTTCTTATCAACAGTGAAGAATCCTAACACCAGTTAAGGATTCAGAATCCCAGCAGCAACCACCCACGGAGTACAGAGCGCACGCAGGGCACTACGCCAGCTACAAATGTTCGTATTCCTCCCAGCAACCCCAAGTGATAGGTTTCTAGAGAACTGTTACTGTGCTCACCCCACAGACGGGAGAATGGAAGCTTCGAGAGGAAAAACCATTTGTGCAGAACACAGTGGGGAGGAAGCAGCCCAGCAGGGACTCTGGCTCCAAAGCCCCAGACCTGAATCCCACCCAAGACGCCAAGTCCTATGCTGTACCTTTTGGGCTCCTGGAGTCAGGCTTCGGCTCAGATCCAGCATCTGCCAGTCGCTGAGCGGCTATGGAAAAGTAATTTAATTTCTTTCAAGCCTCACTTTTCTGATCTGTGATGGGGAGGAATTAAAGTACCTGCCCCAAATTTTGAGGATCAATTGAGCTAGGTAAGGCATATCAGGTACTTGTAAGCATTCGATAAAATGGTAGTGATTCTTGCAATTGGTCCATTATTATGTTCTATTGTCTTCTTTCTCACTGAACAGTCAGAAGAGGCTACAAACTCAACCCATCCCATCAAGTTGAAAAGCATGGAAATAACGGAACGGATGAATGTGACATTTCCCCAGGGCCTAGAAAAGAACTCGAGGGGCCCCCACACAGCCCCTTGGCCCTGCCCACTGGACCTGTCGGTTCTTTGAAGCTCTGGGGAAGCGGTAAAACCTCGAAAATTCCCTTGAGGGAAAGGAAAACAATGCTCTCTCTGCTTACACTGTTCCATTGTAAAGAAATCACCCTCTTTGAAGACTGGGCCACAGGAGAATATGCCTGGATCTTCCCAAATGCAATTTGTTCCGGGCAGAAGTATTAAATGTCCCCCACAGCTCGACGGCATGGATCATTGAAAGACATGTCCTTTCTCTAGATAAAATTCGAGGAGGGAGAAAGAGGACCTCCTCCTGCCAATGGAGCGAAGCAGGAGGGGCAACCTGCTTTGCTGTCACTGCAGAAGTGCCTTGGGGCACAGGTAACCCTGGCACCGGCCCAGCCACGTTTGCTTTACTCATCATATTGTGGTGCGGGTCCTCAGAGCCCCGGGAGTTCTCACTGAGGGCCTGCACCTTCAGAGCCAAGGGGAGGAGAGAACTGAGAGCACACTGTCCAGAGCACCAACTCTGTTCCCACTTCATGTTAATTCCGAGTCTAGCCTGGAGGAACTTCTGCCAGACTTCATAAGTAGATCGGCATGCTGGAAAAGCATGCCTGGATCCTTTGCTTACAACGATCTAAGTCTCAGAAGGGTTCCTTCACAACCGCAATGCTTTAGGAGGCTAGTTCCTTCTGCTAGAAAGACCCACCTTGGATGGGCCTGTAGTCCTGGGACATGGTTAAAAAATGTGTTTGTCACATTGAGAAACTGACATTTTGCTCACAGTTCCGGAAATGTAGGAGTGACTCCGTGTGTCTGTTTCCTCCTCCAAATTCCTTTCTTTTACTTTAAACTGGCCTGAAAACTAAAAGGTCTCAGAGTCAGACCGCAGACATCAGGCCGTGTTTCCAACACAATGCTATAGCAAAAAGACTCAGACCGTATTCTACATGGAAACCCCTCGGATTGCGTTATGCTGTCCAAACGATGCAAAGAATGGAGCTAAGTATCTGTATTATTTTGATGATGAAGAAAACTTTAATTGTACTAATGACGTTGAACAATGGCCTTTGAACTCTGAACTATAAATTGGGGATGCTTTTTCAACTGTGGACTCTCCTTGTGAGCCATTTGAAGTTGACACGTGTGCTTTAGAGGGGATTCTCCTGTTGAACTGATACAGCGGGTCTCGAATGTGGTTCTGAGGGGTAGCTGAGGCTGTGGTCTTGCGCTCATGAGGCAGTTCCCCTGTATTTGCAGCGTCTTCCTCATTATAGTCCTGCAGTTTAGGAGGCAGCGGCAATGGTGTTTACGCCATGTCTCTTAGGGAATGTATCAGTAACAACCTACTCGAAAGTTGGTGTAAAACCACAAGAATCACTTATTATTATTATCTCTCCGTCTTGAGGGTTGACTAGATCGAGTGAGGCTGGCCTCCCTCAAGGGCACTTATATGATTCATAGGGTTGCAGTCAGAGAGAGGCTGGGGCTAGGATCATTAAAGGCTCTCTCATGGCACTGGGGGCTGAAGCCGGCTGTTGGCTGGGACCTCATACGGAGCTGTTAAGCAGAGCTCCTACACATGGCCCCTTCTTTGCCTGGGCTTCTGTGTTCCAGCATCTAGCATCCCAGGACAGAGCCAGGCAGAAAGCATTATCTCCATTTCTAATGCAGCTTCAGGAGTCACACAGTGACACTTTCCAACGCATTCCATTCACGGGAGGTGAGGCACTCAGGTCAGCCCATAGTTAGGGCTGATTAAGGAGAATTAGATTGTGCCTCTTGATGAGAGGAGTGCCAGCAAATTCCAGGATAGGAAAAATTTCCAATCAGTCTTTTTAAAAAAGTTGTCAGACCAGCCTCCCTTTTCAAAAGTAGTCACCCTTTTCCTCCATCCCCCTTTCATTCACTCATGTCCCAAGGAGTAGCAACTCAAAGACGTCTACCAGAGTCCAACAACCCAATTGGCTGGGGCTGGAAGATGCCACTTTGATGTTTCCTAAGAGATCTTTCAGGAGCCTCTGAAATAAGCCAATGACTCTCAAGTAGGGCAGGTAAAACTCCCACGTGGTAATGACTTCATTCCCTTTGGGTGCTGCCATGCCCAGAGTCCGGCTGCTGGATGTGCTATGGAAGTCTCCTCCCGCTCTCTCGAAGCTCAGCATTCAGCCATATCCATTGTCTGAGAACCTGCATTACTCACATGAGCCTTTGTCCTGGATAACAGCTCCTGTCCATCAATATGATACATCGCACTCTGATTTTCTCCTTCTGTCTTTCTTTCTGGATATTCCTTTCTCCTCTCTGATTGCTTTTTCTTCTTCCACCATTACTCTACTTGATAGTGCCAGGTTATCATTGGATCCTATCTCCTTCTCCAATAAGCCTGTGATTGATACTAATCTTCCTCATGGGAAACATTTTATAGGATGCACAGTGGAAACCACTCTCTAAATCTTAGCTTTATATGTGCTGACAATTTACAAGGTTGCACCTCACACTCGTCTCAGGAGGCTTAAGGGGAAATTTGAGAACTGTGTAATCAGACCTCCTAATAAGAACAGAAATGCCTTTCATACGCAGACACTGTCATGCCGTTCAGCAGCCTGTGCTACGCCCCTCTTTGTCTTTTAAAAAAAAAATCTTTTTTCTCTAGCCTGCAAGATGCACATCTGATGCCATTTGGGACGTGTCCAGTTCCTAGAATCCCAGCATGTATCATTTCTTCTGAGGAGAGTGGTATTTTAATTACTCTAATAAAAGCTTTCACTTGGCTATCAATTCCATAAAAATAGAAAATTAGGGTGGTTGCAAACACCTCACTGAAGAGAAGCCTTGCTACAGAATGTAACTACCTCTCCTAGGAAAACTGAACTCCTGAGAGATTTACAAACACAGCGTGTGGCCCTCTCCCATGGACACATGCTTCAGCTGAAACTTCATTTTTGCAGACCCCAGAAAGTGTTCTGTAGAAAGTGTTGATTCCTCATGTGAACTTTGTACCCCTAAAGTGTGCAGGCCAAGGAAGCCAGTGTAACTCAGTATTTGCCTGCAACACTATTAGATTCCATGTGTTCTTCAAATGAATGCCAGCATCCAGAAAATAAAGCTACCTCTGGACTCAGAGCTTTTGAGCAACCCAAGCTGGATTCATGATTCGTTAATTAGTTTACATGAAACTCAAGGAAGGATGCTTCTGTCTCTTTAACTTCAGTATGGTCACACTGTGGACCAGTAAAACTAATCGTTATGAAAATTGGGTTTATTTTCTATTGTAACTTAAAAAGTCAGACTCAGGGGGTGTCTGGGTGGCTCAGTCAGTTGAGCATCCCAACTCTTAGTTTCGGCTCAAGTCATGATGTCAGGGTCATGGGATGGAACCCCGCATCAGGGCTCTGTGCTCAGCGGGGAGTCTGCTAGAGAGTCTCTCTCCCCTCTGCACCTCCCCCTGCTCGCACTTGTGTGTTTGAGTGTGTGTGCACTCTCTCTCACTCTCTCTCTCCCCCTCTCTCAAATAAATACATCTAAAAAAAAAAATCGGACTCAATTTCACTTAAGAAGAAAATAAAGATATGAAAATGTTGTTCTTCTGAGTAGTTGGATTTCACTGCCAATCTTATTCTCACATCTGATAATGCCACTCCTCTGGATCGACCCCTGTAGAAGAGAAGATATATCACAACTCTTCTGGTTTCCTTCCTCCTACATCTGTGCTCTTTCTGAATCAATATTTCTGGGCACATTGCTTGTTCTGGGCCAAACTGTATTCCTCCCTGCCCCAAATTTGCAGGTTGGAGTCTTTACCCCCAGGACCTCAGAAGGACTATCCGGAGATAGGGCCTTTAAAGAGGTAATTAAGTCAGAATGAGGTCTTCAGAGTGGGCCTTCAATCAATCGGGCCGATATTCTTAGAAAAAGAGGAGGTTAGGACCCAGACAATATAGAACGAGAGACAACCACATGAGGACACAATGAGAAGGAGGCCACCTGCAAGCCAAGGAGAGAGGCCTCAGAAGAAACCAAACCTGCAGACAATTTGACCTTGGACCCCCTGCCTGCAAAATGGTGAGAACATAAATTACTGCTGTTGAGGCCCCCCAATCTGTGGCGTCTTGCTATGGCAGTCCTAGCGAACGAATACTTGGGGAGCTTTTCCTGCATATAGCTGAAAGTCATTTTTCTGGGTAACTAGCTAAAAGTGCCTTGCACTGTGTGGGTACAGCTCTATGCAAGGTGACAGTGGCCCAGTCTCCTGATGTAGATAGAGACAAGGCCGTGGCAATCCTTATTCTCAGGGTGCCAAAGATGCAGCTGGACAGTGGTTAAAATGGTAAGGATGCTTCGATTTGTACAGGGATGACAGGACGTGTTAAAGGCAGAGTGAGGGCACTGGGATGGGTGCGCACAGGGCTCAGTACAGTTGGGGAAGTGGAAAACTGCAAAAATCAGGAAGGGGGAGCTGGTTCATGCAAAATCCACTTGGGTTTGTTAACTGGCGCTAAAAGAGGTTAGGCTCCCACCTCCCACAGCTCCTCGGAGATAGAGGTCTTTAAATGCTGGCTGGAGCGAACAGGAAATTATCTTGGCAGCCTTGAGTTTTCGCAGGCAGGCACTTTGAGGGGAACTCGGGCCATCCGAGGGATGCAGCCTTGAGCGGTTAGAAACTGTGAGTGTTTGTTCATCTTTATAGTCCCAGGTTGACAGGCCTAGTGGAGAAAGCGGCTCAGAGGAGGCTGGCTAGCATCTGATCAAGGAGCGAGTCTGACAAGAGCCGCCCGAGTCAGGCAGAGCCTAGGCGCTGGCAGGTGCTGTTTAAGCCCCTCAGCACAGCTCCCGTGGAGGCGCGTGAAAAGTAACCGGAGGTGTGTGCTGACATAGCGGCATTCCGTAATGGAGTGCGGGCCCGTTCCGAACCGTCGGGTGACACCGGGCTGGGAGGGGACTCCACAAGAGCACACCTGAAATCTGGGGCAGACTCAGAAATCATGGCCGCGAAGGAGGCGGGAGCCTTCAAGGTTAGAATGTAGGGTTGGTGTTTTTGTCTGTACCCGCTGCACTTTATTGTGCTGTGTTTACACAGCTCGGGCAGAGAAGTGAGAGGCCCAGCAGGGGGGTATGACAGCATCGGGACATGGCAGAGACAACCAGAAAAGTGTGAGCTACAAAGCAGGTGGGACGTTTTTTAAACATGGGAGTCATCTGGGTCCCCTAGGCAGGTGTCCTGTGCTGACGCTGACCCAACACAGCCCACGTGGGTAAAGGGGTCGCCGTCCGGGCTCCAGGTCTAAGACAGCCCGGGCATCCAGCTGCAGCCTGACCCAAGGCAGAGAGGAAAGGACTATTTGGCTCAGGTGGGCTTGGCGGCCTGGGAGCTTCCCAGAAGCCAGGACCACATCATGATGCTGACACCCCAACCCCGGCCTGGAGCAGTTTCCCCAGAAAATATTCTCATAACACCCTGTGCTTTTCTTTTATAGCATTTATTACAGTTTGTAATTATGTATTTGTGTAATTATCTGACACCTGTTTTCCCCACTAAACCATATATTTTATGAAGGCAGAAACAATGGCTATTTCACTTTCCATTGACTTCACAGTACCCAATGTGGTCCTAACATGCAGGAGCTGGCGTTCAAGAAATACGTGTTGAGTGAATGAATGAACTGAGGCATGCTGATGCCCCCAAGCCATCAGAGCCTCACTTCTGGTCTGGAACACTGTGGGATGCATGGAAGGGCAAGGTCAAGAAGTAGGATCCTCCCCGAGGTGAGCTGAGAAGCCTGTGCCCTCAGTTGGTTTCAGGGCCTGGAAAGACAGGTGCTTGAGTGTGGATGGGGAGAGCGTCTCCCTCTAGAAGGTCAAGGAAGATCTCAACGGTGAAGTCTGATTTTGATGATTTCAGAAAAGACTTTGACATGAGAGACCCCAAAACTCTGCACTGGCAGGTCATTTCCAGGCCCCTCTGTCCTTTCTACTTCTGAATCTTTCCTCTGGCCCCCAGCTTTTCGTGGATTCTGTTTGTCCTTGGCATAAACATCATAGGCACTGAAAATTTACTGAACAAGCCCCATAGATTCTGAAATCTCTCTCTCTCTCTCTCTCACACACACACACACACACGTGCGCACGCACACACACACACACATCCCATTCCAAGGATGCTAAAATGCCTGGCCGTCCAGCACACTCACTCCTTTGCCTTAAGGAATTCAAGAGATGACAACTGCACTTTTGTATACCTGGACATCATTTACTTTGTGAGAATCTGCTTCCTGTGGACACCTGGGATAGTCTTGGGGAAAACGGGCCATGGACTAGATGGATTCTGACTGGGAAATGTGGTTAAGAAGGTCTGGAACATGGGTGCTTCTGCAGCCACAGTGACATCCTTGGGTGGCCAGGAGGGAGACAGCTTGAGTGTGCTGCTATGTGCTACGGTGTGGAAAGGGGGGATCGCTGGAGGTGATGCAAGCAAGGTAAGTGTTAGGAAAAGCCAAAAGACAGAGGTCAGTCAGTTCCCAGCTCTGTGCACTGCGTCAAGATCACTGGCCCCTCCCTCATGCCGCTCTCCCCACTCCAGGCAGGCGGTCTCCTCTCTGACTACAGAGCCCCTGGTGCCAAGACCACTGGCTCAGAGGTCTAACTGGCCTCAGTGGATGGTAAATAGTAAACATGTAAATACAGGTAGATGGGCTCAGTCTTCTATCATGGAGCTCATTTCCAGAGGGAGGCGGGCACCTGTCTAAACTATTTTCAGGAAAGAATATCATCCCCCAAGATTTTCTGTTAAGAGGCCAGCACTTGTCCAAACTATTTTCAGGAAAGAATATTATCCCCTAAGATTTTCTGTTAAGAGATGGCTTTGCATAATGGGAAGGAAACTGGGCTGGAAGTTTTAACCCAATTTCTCTTCCCTACATTGGCACTGACTCACTGTGTGACCTTGGGCAAGTTCCTTCCCCTCCTGGAGAGGCTCTTTCTTTCATGTAAATGTCATGCCACCTTTGACTTGTTTGCTGCCATTTTTGCAGGGAAAAGCGCCCTGGGAAATGTGATTAAGGAGAGCCTCCTGGCTTCTTAGCCAGAGGAGGGGACTTTCCTGCTCAGACCCTGCAAGCACTTTGGATCAGCTCCTCTCGTGTTAATTTCCCCCTTCTTCTCACCAATCCCGCTGCCTCCGTATAAGGGCACAGCACGGCAGATTGCGCATAAAATTGCTTTCTAAAAGGCCCACACATGCATCCTGGCTGGGATGCCTTTGTGTCGAGCTGAGCTGGGACTGATTCACCTCAGACGCCTCATTCCAGCCTTGGCACTGGCTTGCAGAGGTGTCACTGGGAGGGTTTGGGAGGGCTAACATTAGTGCTCTCCAGGGTGGGGCAAATATAGCCCTGGCTCCACGTGCCAAGGAGCAGCAGAATGTCCAGTGCTCTCCAAAGTCAGCAGAAAGGGCACAGCACAGCAGGTGTCCACCCCTGTGCCTATTTTACTTATTTATCAGTTTGATAGCTGCCTCCCCAGCTTGTAGGTAGCCTCCATGATGGCAGAGATATGTCTAGCTAGCTCACTCTTGTATCCTTAGCACGTAGAACGGCACTGGAACATAGTACACTACTAAGAGACATATTTTGAGGGGCGCCTGGGTGGCTCCATCGGTTAAGTGTCTGTCTTGGGCTCAGGTCCTGACCGAGCCCCACATCGGGCTCCCTGCTCAGTGGGGAGTCTACATGTCCCTCTCCCTCTCCCCCCCAACCCCTGCTTGTGCTCTCTCTCTCTCTAATAAATAAATAAAATCTTTTAAAAATTTTAGAATATATGTATATATTTTTTTGAATGAGCGAATGAATGAATGGGAATGTGTTTGGTACGAGGTTATGCTGCAGAACACACTCTTAGAGTCTGGCTCTTGCCCCACAGGCTTCTCCTAAACTGATCGAGAGCAAGGCAGGCAGAGGTCCCAGGCAGTGGTGCAGTGGTTTGGGTAATCTCTTGCTCCAATGTGAATGTTCCCCCAGGTGATGGAAGGAATAGAGGAAGAAGTGGGGCTGGCAAAGTGTTCCTTCACCTCCATTCTAAAACAGAAAGTAATAAATGTTCATGATATAAAGAAGAGCAAGAAGGTGCCTGCTCCCACTGCACAATGGCTATGGGTCTTTTCACGGTTCTATAATCTAACTGATCCCCCGGCCTCTAATCACGTACAACAAAAATAAGTGTTGTTTTTTATACTGAAGATGGATTGAAATATGCTCAGGTTCCTTTATACTTGGATGTGGTGCTTATGACCCAGTCTCAGAGGACCTCCACTTGGGGACAGGGGTGAAGGTCTACTTCAATTTCCCTTGGCTTCTTCCAAAGGTTGGAAGCATAAGCTTGAGATGAGTGACCATTTATTAAGCATCTACTGTGTGTTGGATACTGGAGTAAGCTCTGTGGATAAGACAACAACCCCAAGGTGTTTGTAGGCTAGCAGGGGGCCCTGGCATATAAACCATGGTTGTAATAAGGTTGTAGGAATTCAGGTGAAAGATGGTAGAGGGCTGAATGGGGGCATTCCCAGTAGGAATGGAGAGAAGTGACAGAGTTGGGAGAACTTGAAGCTGATACCAAGACTTAATGAGTAATGATTGGTTGAGGTGGAGAAGGAGAGGGAGGGTTAGTATGATTCTCAGGGTTGGGCCTGGGGCAGTGGAGTGGGGCTGGGACCCTCACCACCGGGGAGGAAGAGTGGCAGATTTGGGGAGATGGAAGAGTTCAGCTTTAGTTGGATTGAGGGCAAGGCTCCTACGTGCCATCCTGTGGGAAAAGTCCATCAGGAAGTGGACTCATTTAATGCCAAATATCACTTACTGAATGGGAGAGTTTCACTGTTTTAGTGTTTTTAAACACTAATAATGTTCTAAAGAGCCTTCTCCTCCTTTTTTGAAGACTGATTTACAGTCCTGGCATCCCTCCGAAGCCTTATCTTTGAAGTAAATATCCCATCAGCCCTGATTGCCAGTGAAAATGAGCTGAGCCAGAGCAGTGGGGAATACAGTCTGTGTGGCTCTGTATTTACCAGTGCCTTTCTTCAGTGACCCCTGCTCCGGCCCCCTGCGCTGTCAGCTCCAAAGGATATTTATCCTTCCAGCCTCAAATCATTTAACCCTTCTATGGCCTTTCAAGACAAATCCTGGGCATCTCAGATACCTCAGACACATCCAGGAATAAGCACAGAAGGTGAAAGTGTCCGCCTCTGCTCAACCTGGCCAGAGCGTCTCTCTATGTCTCATGCCTTGAAAGCCGAAACAAAGCTTCCCAGTAAAACAGGTCCCCATGCTCAAGGGGTGGGGTCAGAAAATTTCATGGGAGAAAATGATCACAGCCTCTTCAGCACCTCAGGATACAGATGGTCCCCAACTTACGATAGTTCAACTTATAATTTTTTTGACTTTACAATGGTGTGAGAGCAATATGCATTCAGTAGAAACCTTACTTCAATCTTTGAATTTTGATCTTCTCCCAGGCCGGCCATATGTGGTACAATGCTCTCTGGGGATGCTGGGCAATGGCAGCTCCCAGTGACCCACATGATCGCAAGAATACACTTACAACTATCCTGTGCTCAGACAACCATTGGTTTTCACTGTCAGTACAGCATTCAATCAATAAGATGAGATATTCAACATTTCATTATAAAACAGGCCTGGTGTGAGATAATTTTGCCCAACTGCAGGCTAATGTAAGTGTTCTGAGCACATTTAAGATAGGTTAGACCAAGCTATGGTGTCCGATAGTTTAGGTGTATTAAATGCATTTTTGACAAAAAGAATAAATGCATTTTTGGCTTACGGTATTTTCAGCTTACAGGGGGTTTATCATTAGGTAACCCCTTCATAAGTCAAGGAAGATCTGTGTTTTAAAAAAAAAAAGTCTTGTCATTCTCTGAGTAAAATTCAAGCTGGAAGAAAACATCATAGTCTTCTGAACAAATCATGAGTGAATGGAAAAATGAAACCCAATTCTTGCAGCTTTAGAAACTTATATATCCACTCACTCAACCAGCATTTATTAGTCATCTTCTGTATTTAATTAAGCCACTTTGCAGGATAGCATGGGACACGATGACGGAAAGTTCCTCTGCCCCCCAAGGAGGCGACACATGACTGGTCAGGATTGATGAGGAAGTCATTTGCAGTCATCAGTGGCGTCAATGGCAAAGAGCAGCCGAGGACCCTCTGCAGACTAGCTCCCTGAGCCCGCACCACCTTCTGCAATAGTTTCTATCAGTACCATTATGTTATAGATGAGGAAATTAAGGCATAGGGAAGTTGAGAAATTTGCCAGAATCAGCAATTGGTAAGTGATGGGATTTGAACTCAAGCAGTTGGAATGAAGGACACTTTGTGGATCAAATAGCCTTGACCTAGGACCACGAGTGGTGGGTTAGCTTTCAGTGAGAGGAGTCATTCCAGAAGGAGGCTACTCTGCGGGCAAAGACAAGGACATGACACATTTGGATAAATGAGTGGTGGTCCCGTTTGGGGGAGTTTAGAGTTCTTGAAATGGATCAGTAAAAAATAAGATATGATGGGTCACTTTTAGAAATGCAGACTTCCCTCTACAGGTAATAGGAAGTTGTGGAAGATCTTTGAGCTAGAGTAATATGATCAGAGCTGTACTTTAAAAAAAAATGTGGTTCCTGCACTCTAATGACTTAGTAAAATAAGTAGACAAAAAAAAAAAAAAAAGAAAGAAAGAAAGTAAGTAAGTAAGCAAGCTTCCTGGCTGTCTGATAGAATAATTACAGTTATCCTGCCTGCTTTATAAAATGTATAGTTTCTTTATTCTTGCTCACATAGTCAAAAAAAAAAAAGTGGGAGTTTCTGATATTTCTGATTTAAGCAATGATTCAAGGACTTGGTCTCCTTTCATTCTTTGGCTTTGCCATCTTTGACAGATGGCTTCCAGGTTCACTGTGCTGTGTATATCAAGACATCAGAAAGAGAGACAGAGTGGGGAAGGCACCCA
Source organism: Halichoerus grypus (assembly GCF_964656455.1). Classification (NCBI taxonomy): domain Eukaryota; kingdom Metazoa; phylum Chordata; class Mammalia; order Carnivora; family Phocidae; genus Halichoerus; species Halichoerus grypus. The sequence continues at coordinate 124,958,937 of NC_135716.1, read as the reverse complement.
CTTCTCAAGTTCTCCAATGACCTCCCCTCTGATGTCATTGGGAGGCACATCCCCCCACCGCCAGAAGCATGGGGACAAGGAATGTGGTCCCTGACTGAGCAGGCTTCCATCTATGACTGCCCCAGGAGAGGGAAGCATGACTTTTGTTGGAAAGTCTATCACACCTGAATGGGGAAAGAAAAGCTTATTTACCCATCAGCAATAACTTTTCAGAGTAGTCTAGCACCTCATTTTGAAGCATGGTTGAGGAATGAGTCTTATGAACAAATGAGGCTTAAAATAACATAAGCATAGTCCCCTTTAGCACCAAATCGTATTTGTCTAAATTATTCTTGAAGGTTCCAAATTGATTTTATACTTTCCTACGTAAGTGAACAAAGCTTAACTTAATTTAAGCCTTTCTTCATGACTTAGGGTCCCCATTGTGAATGTCAATTATAATGCAGTGTGTTGTATATGGATGGCTTTTGAGTGGTGGAAATATTTGTTCCTGCACTGAATGCCTCCCGAATTCTAGGCTGTTCTGCTAAATTTTCTCTTTAATCTTTCTGTCCCCCTAAGAAGTTTTATAGTCACTGTATCATCTCAGTGACTCTAATGTCTGTTTTCCAATGCTTTCTACCTTCTCTTGCCATTCTTGTTATCTACTAGTTCCTCCCCTCTGTAGATTTTCTTTTTCCTTCTCTTGAGACTCTTCAATCTTCTTTTCTTTGCCAATCTTCCACTCGACTCTATTTTGCCTGTTATGGGAGCCAGAGCAAGCAAATGGGATTGACCCAGGTGCCAATACAGGCTGTGCCTTAGAAACGCTATGACCTTGAGCAATTTAACCTCGGACGTCTATTTCCTCAAATATAAACCAAGGTGGTAATATGTACCTTGCCGGTTCACGTTAGAATTAACTGAGATTAATATAATAATAATAATAATAATAATAATATAAAAAGTTTCTTTGCAATAATTGGTCGCCATCACTGTTGTTGTTTTGGCATTTACGGGACCTGGTTTTTATTGGCACTATCAATAGAAATAAAAAACAATCCACAGGATTCCAGGGATTTGGAAACCAGGCATGAATGAGGAAGAGCTAGAATAGAGGAGACATCTCCAGTAAGTAGAGGGCTGCAGCCATGAGTCAGGATCCTGAGCCTCCAAGGAGCTAGGGATCTGCTAATATGCCCGAATGTACTCTGAAGAGAGATCTAATGTATATGGATGAAGCCAAAAGAGGAGTATTCAAGAAATGAATAAGATCAGGTAAATATCTTCCCTGGTTTTGTTTGGTTTTGCTTTGTTTTTACTAAAAAAAGCACCTCTTTCAAAAAAAAAAAAGAACTGAAACTCTCTTAAGCTATCTATCCTATCTGCCTTCATCCACTCCCGGGTTTCTTGACAAAGCTGGGACGCCTTTGTCTCTCTTGCCAGGAACAGCTTCCCTGCATTTTACAGCCCCTCCAAGTCGAGGTATAGCCAGAGGAACAAAGGTGGCTGTGCACTGGGCAGCACGCCCACGAGGTTCCATTACCCGGCGAGGAGGTACTTAATAACTATATAGTGAGCAAATGAAAAGGGAAAAGAAGAAAAGGTGATTTTTCACTAATACAAAGTAAGTAATTCTGTGGCCCAGAGGATGCATGATGTTTAGCAAATTAAAGCAGGTGGCGAAGTACCTCCCTAGTGTGTACATCACAGCTAATGTCCATCAGCGGTCAGCAAACGAGTATACTGTGCCAGCATCGATAATCCTGTTCTTAGCCTTGTGCTTTATTTACTTAACTAATGGCTGCCTTGCATCATGATGGTGTTTACTGAGTTTGGCAAAGTTAAAAATTACGATTTTGTTTACTCATGCGTTTCCAGCTGGGGTGCTGAGTTGTGTTTCAGGCTGCTGATGACCATTCTTCCACTCTCAGGGCCCCTAAAGTAGGCAGTTTGATAAACAAACCATCAGCTCGAGAACCAAAGGATAAACACTGACACAACCTGGTTCCTTGCTACTTGGCAGTAGTCAGTGTCCAAAGCCTCAAATAATGACTCCTTCTGAAAACTCCCTTATGCTTAGATAATAAAGTGGATAGAAGTAAGGTTCCAGTGTTATTCAGTTTAGTTTGTGCTAGTCAGTCTTCTATGAAAAGATGAAGTATTTGCACCAAATTAAATACTCGATTTTGGATGATTTTGTCTCTTGGTCTACACTTGGGCATACCAAATGGAAATGAAAACCAAACAGAAGGCCTGGGTGTCTGTGGTTCTAGAATGCTCTCCTCACCTGCATGAACTAATTTAGCTATTTGTGCAGCGGACACTTAGTGAGCACCCACTATATACTAGGTCCCAGGGATGTTATGGTGAGCTAAACTCCACACAGACGTGAACCCAGTTCTGAAGAACCTTGCCATTCTGTGGGGAAGAGAGACATTGACTCAAAGATTGCCAACATGGTGAGAATTAGAAAAGGAGAAACAGGATGCTAAGGTAGTCTTGGAGTTTAGGGAAGGTTCTCTGAGGATGTGATGCTTTGAATGAGTGATGAAGGAGTTACAAAAGTCGGGAGAAGAGGAGGCAGAGGAGGAGTCAAAGGAGACTTTGAGTGTTGTGATTATTTCAGTTAAGCCACAGAATCCCACTGCGAGGTAGATATCATTGTTCCAGTTTATAATTGAGCCAGCTTGGCTTCCAGAGAAAGCATGTGCAAAGGCCCCAAGGCAAAGCCTTATGAATAGTGCCACTTGGAGCTACAAAGTCAAAATCAAGGTGACTGGAGTATGGAGAGCTACGAGAGGGTGGGGGATAAAGAAGGACTGAGGGGGATATGAGGGTCTGGTAAGCCACTGGAAGGACCTTGTCCTCAAAGCAACAGGAGGAACTCAGGGATTTTAGGATTTAAGGATACTAAGCACAAGCAGGTCCTAATTAGATGTGCTTTATAGAAAGGCCTCCCTGACATATGTGGACAGTCGAAGTGTATGTGGGAGGCCTGGCGGTGATCCAGTGAAGATAGTGGGTTGAAGCAGGGGTGGGGGCGGGGGGAAGCAAGGTGCAGGTGGGTAGAAAAGATCAAATTCAACAGAGATACAACAGGTTGAGTTTGCAGGTTCATTGAGTGGACGTAAGGAGAGGCGGGTAACGTGTTACTCAGGAGAGTCCTTTTTGTATCTGTAACAATTAAGCCGTGATAGTCGTACTAGTTACACCCTCCTGAGTGTCTGCCGTGCCATTCTACAGATGAGAAAGTTGAGACTCAGAGTAGGGAAGTACCTACCAATAAACGACTTAACGGAGACTTGAACCCAAGTCTGACTCTTCCCACTTGAACTCTACAAATTTAATGATTCGTCGGGTTAGACTATTTTCTCATCTGGTCAACTGAAGCCATAGCTTTTTTTTTTTTTCCTCCATTTAATTCAGCTATATGTGGAGCCCCCACATTTTCATAATTCTCTTGTTTTGACCATCCGATATCAGTTATCAGATTTGGACCATGCTGTGTTTACCTGAAGGCCCTTTCAAATGCAGCAGGGGCCAAAGAAGCCAGTTTTGGGGGAATCTGGTTTGTCTGGCAGCATTAAATGTCACCGTACCCTCATAAAAATGCAGCTTCTTGTTTGTTTTAATGAGCACAGGAGGCCTATATACCCTCTCTCCTCCTAGAGGAAGGAATTGTGCAGGAGTGACCGTCGAGGGGACTCAGGCAGGGGGTTATTTGAAAGGCATCCTCTACCCTCAGCCCTTGTCCTGCACACCAGAGAAGAAACAGGCCCTGGAAACGGGCTTGTCTCTCTGACGACTCATCCACACCTTTTTTGGACAGAGAAAAGTCATCTACTGCTTGCCGAGAAAGGCAGGCAGGCAAGTATTTCTTTAACAATCTGTGAGGGCCTGCTGTGTGCTATGCAAACATCATGATCTCTGCTCCTGTGGCTCTCGGGTTTTAGTGGCGGGGACAGACAATAAAGAAATTAGAAATGTAAATCATTACCGACTGTGGTAAGTGCCAGAGGAAATAAACAGGATGGTGCATAAGAGGACCGTGATGAACCTGTAGCTCAACTTCCTCGTCTGATAAAAATGAGAACCATGGTAGAACCTGCCTTTCAAGGCTGTTTTCAGGATTAACTTAGGTGATGTATGTATTGTGTTTAGAACAGTGCCTGGCATATCGGTGTTTTGTCAGTGTTATTAGTGGTTAATATCTTTGTTACGTAATAGGTGGGGGAGACTCCCGTCCAATTAAGGCAGTCAGGGAGGGTCTCTGGGAGGAGATGACTTTCAAGGTGAGACCTGAGAGATGAGAAGGAGCGGGGCATGTGAATAACCTTAGAAACAAAGACTAGGGGCAGAGAAGGAGCACCCGATCTCTCCCAGCGGCAGAAAGGAGATCAGCCGTCTATGGGGCTGAGAATGGCAAGTGAATGGAGCTGAGGGCCACAAGGTGGGCAAGGCTCCGACCAGGTAAAGATTTTGGATTTTACTCTTCAAGCAGGGCAGGGGAGTGGCGTGCTCTGTGCATCAAAATTCTCACCCTTGCAGCCGGGTGGGGCATGAAGTGTAAGGGTCAAAGCTGCCAGACCCTGTGGGTGGGGGTGCTGGTGGGATGGCGGGGGGGTGGGCAGAGGCTGAAGACCGCCTAGGAACAGTGTATTTGTCTCCAACGCTGCCAGAACAAATTACCACAATCTGGTTGTCTTAGAACAACTGAAATTGATCCTCTTACAGTTCCGGCAGCTAGAAGTCCGAGATCAAGGTTTTGGCAGAGCCGGGCTCTTCCTGAAAGCTCTACGGCAGAATCGTACCTTGCACCTTACAGCTGCCTCAGCGTCCTCTGGCCGGTACGTGCCTCCCTGTGACCCCTGCCTCCTTCACCACGGTGTTCTCCCTGGGTGTCGCTGTGCCTCTGAGTCTCTTCTAAGGACGCGAGGACTGCTCTAATCCAGTGTGACCAGCTCTTGACTTACCCCTTAATTTGTCTGCAAAAATGCTTTTTCCAAACAAGGTCACGTCCACAGGTAGGACTTCAACATCGCTTCGTGGGTGCGCGGCGAGGGGCTGTTGGATGAACACCGTTCAACTCACAACGGGTCTCTGAGTCTGGCCACACCTTCGCGGGGCTGCGCCGGCTGGAGAGAACGCCCGTGGCCCACCTCCTGGGGTGAAAGCAGCTGCCAGCCATGCGCGGGCATTCTCCCTGTAATGCGGGGTTTGCCTGCTCTATAGCTGTTCCTGGTTGCTTACTCCAAATAAGCAGGGGCAGGCAGCGCTGCTAAAGAATGAGCCTTCTTACTCATCTATCTCCACAAAACCACTTCCAGCTGTGGGTTCCAGCTTCAGTGCACCACTAACTCATGATTCCTTTTCAGTGAGTCCCAGCAACTTTGAACAGTCTATGCATATACATGGATTTTCTTAGATTTGTAGGAGTGAGGAGACCTGGGGTTCATCCCAGGTGCTTCTTTTAGGGTGTGACCTTGAGCAAATCACATAACCTCTTGACTTTCAGCTCCCTCCTCTGTAAAATGAGGATCCTGGCTTGGTCCAGGGTTTCTCAACCTCGAGGATGCATCAGAAATCACTTGGGGGACTTGTGAAAACGGAGATTGCTGGACGCCACCTCAGAGCATCTGAGTCAGTAGGTCCAGGATGGGGTCTGTGAAGTTGCATTTCTCGAAAGTTCCTAGACTTTGTTGTCACTGTGGGTCTGGGAACCACACCTTGAAAATTATTAGCCTAAACAATCTCTGAGATTTCTGCCAGTGATGCTATTCAGTGAGAAGGGGTAGGTTTGGGATACGTGTACGAGGATGGATCCAGGAGGGCTGGAAGAGTTCTAGCAGGTGGAGAGAGAGCGGTATCAAGAATGAGCTTTGAATTTTATCTTGAGAAACTGGGTGGAAGGTATGCCTTTAATTGAGATGGCAAACCTTCCCTTTGAGATTGGCTTTACTATATTCATATTACAGATGAAAAAACAGGGACTCAGAAACACTAAGCCACCTCACCCAAAATTATCCACCTAAGGAGAGGAAGAAGCAGGTTCAAGCCAGTGACTCCAAAGGCCATAATTTAAACACTGCTCAGTACTGCCTCCTGCCCGTGGAGCTCTCATCTTCAGGCAGCCCGTAGAGGTAAATCATGAAAAATGGGCTGGCGGGGAGAGAGGAGGACTTCTTGGCAATGAAGGCTGGTGGGTGGGCTTGTCACTGAGAGAGAAGAGCAGCTTGAAAGAGTAACATTTTTCTAGGGAATCACATTAAATAATCAGAGTGGCTTATACCTATGTCAGGCTGAACCGAGATTGACAGCTAATAAAAGCCCAGTAATTACAGGAAAACATCAGATTGAAAAGTGCAGAGATTCTTGAAACACCTGAAGCCATTTAATATATCTTATGTTTGCTCCAGACCAACAAGAAGCTCCCAGAGCAAGACTGGTCTCATTACTGAGCTAATGGACATTATGCTCTGAGGTACCTTTCCCTCTGCCAAATAAATCAGAATTTTAAAAAGTGAAGCCTGAGATTGCCATGCTGCAAATGTTTGCAAGGACATCACTGAGCATTTTAGGTGTCAAGTTTAATTTGACTTGGCCTGGTCTATTCTCTTAAGAAAGGCTCAGGAGGCCTCCGCTGGGTCACAGGGAGAATTCCTTCTGCTCCTGCTCTCTGGGCTGTGACAGAAATCAGACCTTGATTCCCTGAGCATGCCTTCTCAAGCAAGGATTGCTCCTGTCGCCTGAGCCCAAAGGAGTAAGTTGTGATGCAAGATGTCATGCTCCTCTGTTCTCTGATTTGGGGAGTTGAGCGGGGGGAGTAGGTGGAAGGAGAGACTCATTCACACCTTCTAAAATATTCTAAAACATTCCTGAGCCCCTACTAAGTTGCAGCCAGTCTTAGGTACTGGAATAATGACAAACGCTTACACATTAGCAGAGGGCAAAAATAAAATGGTAAGCGCTGTGCACACTCCGCCCCCCCCACCCCCCCCCGCGGAGAGCCAGCCTGCCCACCTCCCACGGGTGCTCATACGGCCCACGTTTGGGGCCTAACGAGGCTGCAGCTCTGAGCACCAGTGGCCTCCACACACTGTAGATTTTCCGGGGCATTTTTTACTTCACAACAGTTCTAATGACCTTGGCATCAAGCTCTTACTGGGGATTAATAACTGGCTGGGCTTAATGGCCCTCACTGTGTCCTGGGCCATTTTCCTAGCCAGCCATTAATTCCAAGCAGTGCCCTCAGCTCTGGCCATTATGGCTCCCTGGACGGAGAGGCTTGAGGCAAAGGGCCATAGCCTCCTTCTCTGCAGACAGAGGCTTTCACATTATACCGCCCCCCCCTTTTTCTCTCCATGGCATCTAGGACAGAGGGCTGGGGTGTTCAGGCAAATACCTGGTTAGGGCACCACATCGTGTCTTCTCTTTATATCTCAGGAGACTGACTGGCTTTCTCAGAGAACAGACAAGGCAGGCGGTTGGGTCTCATTCACTCATTTATCGATCTATCCATCTAGTCAGTGTTAACTGAGTGCCTTTTATGGGTCAGGAAGCAAGAGAGATGACCAAGATTGGAGTGATCTAATATCGGTGCCCGTGTGTCTTACCAAATGATGGAATACCTCACTAAATGGGGCTTTAAGGAAAATGTCCCCCAGAATCAGGAGACTGAGCACTGTGAGGAGGAAGTCAGAGAGAAGCCCTGGCTAGCCAGTGGGTTCCCCAGGAGCCGCCTCCGCTCTTGTGTCCTCCATGGAGCTTTAGCTCCCAGGCCTGCTAGCAGAGCTGCAAGTTCACCTTCCCGTCCTCTGCTCAGTGATTCATCAACCCAGCAACTGAGTGCTTAAGGGAAGAATATGTGAACACTGCATCAGGAATCTTAACTCACCAAGGCATGCATATTTCCACCCATATCATTAAGACACTAAGGATTATAATCATACTGAGATGTGGAGGCGCATGGCTCTCTGGGAGGACCGTAACGCATCCTGAGAAACAGGGTCATGGAGTTTGTATAATTTCTAGTCATCCTGCCTCCCAAGACATCATCAGTCCTTCCAAAGGCAGAAAACAGACTTCATTTCCTCCTTTGGAAGTGATTCAGGCTTTGGTGCATGCTTGTCTCAGCTGCGGGAAATGTAACATTCTGTTTAGAACAGCTATTGTCATTTTGTTGGCATCACTTACCAAAAGACACTTAAGGCATAATTCAGACTTCAATCTTTTGCGCATTGTTTGGTGCATCTGAACAACGCAAGAGTGGGTGTTGTTGCCCGAGGTAATCAATACCTCAGAGCTCAGGCAGATGGGCAGGAATCATGAGGGAGGGATTTCTGGACTGGGCAGACCCAGCATATTTGGGTGGTGCCCAGTAATGCCAGAGGACCAGTATGGCACAGTCAGGAACCTTGGCCTTCCCTGGAAGGGTCTTCCACTGGCCTCATGTGCACAGAGGTGGAAGACAGAAGGCACAGGAATTTCTATAGGTGACACAGGGTTCACCTGTCAACCAGCTTGTGTTCTGAGAATCACAGCAGAATAATTATGGGGGAGAGGGATGCAGAAACTTTTCTTCAGAATGTTTTCCCCAGTAAAAATAAGCACAATGTCTTGTAATTATCAGTCACACTAGAAAATTCAAGATGATAGTTCGAGGTGAGTCTGATGAGAAAAAGCAAGTTCCAATGGCCTTAGGGTCCAATGGGATGAAATCCTACGAAGTGACCTTATTAAACAAATGTATTGAGTTACACGGTACCTCACGGGTATTGAGTGCTCAGCAAGTGTCTTTTAAATGAATGAACGAATGAATGTCATGTGGCCACAAGTATCTAGTTGATCTCCTCTTTGTTTTACGGGTGAGAACGTTAAGGACCTGACTTACAAAATTTAGACCCTGGGTCTCCTGACCCTAATCCTCACTGAGTAACGTGGTATTTGCCGATGCCCCTGTCGATCTTGTAGGACATTTTTTTAGTGGTCTTCCCCACGAGCAGAGGTTTCCCAGGATGCGGGAGTTTCCATGCTGACATCCAAACAGCCCCTAACAAACCGGGTGGGTTGGTCACCCTGAGCGTTCCAGTCTGCCCTGCGGATCCACCTGCCCCGCCATCGACCCTCCATCAGCCCTCACCCTCAAGCTCCCTCCTCCACTTCCCTCCTGGCCAACCAAGCTCAGGCTCTGCCCCTTTGGTTCAACTGGGAGTCTTGTGGGCAACGCCTCCAAATCCAGAGAACACTTGCCAACTTTGGTTTCACTTGTCCTCTGGTGTCTTGTGACCCCATCAACCACTACCTCTTTTTTACAGTCATGTAATCTGTTGGTGTCCATCACACAGTCCTTTCCCGGCTGTTCCCCCTCCTCTCCATCTCCTCCAGATAGGCTCAAATGTTCCCTCACCTTTGGTCTCTTGTGCCTAATTGCATTCTAGCACTTACTCCATGGTCCTGTAATTCCTTATCTAGGGGCACGCTCACCTTAGATTGTGTGCCCCCTTGGGAGGAAGGACCAGATCTTTTTATCTATATCACCAAGCTCAGTGCCTGAGACTTGATAGGAGCTCCATGGTTGAACAGATCGTTTAACTTTCCCTCTTCATCCTTTCTGTGTGGGGTGTGCATGTAAAATCAGAAAAAGGAAAATTAAGTATTTCCTCCATCCTTTGGCCCATGAAATTGCTCTTCACCCCCAGCAGTTCATTCAGGGGACTCAGAAGGGCTTCCAACTCCAGGTTCCAGGAGTTTCCTGAGGGGATTCTACACATCTGTAATGTGGCTATTCCTCAAAAGGAAGATTTGGGCTTTTTTTTTAAGATTTTATTTATTTGTCAGAGAGAGAGAGAGCAAGCACACAAGCAGGGGGAGTGGCAGGCAGAGGGAGAAGCAAACTCCCCACGGAGCAGGGAGCCTGACCCGGGGCTTGATCCAGGACCCCGGGATCATGACCTGAGACAAAGGCAGACGCTTCACCGACTGAGCCACCCAGGCATCCCAGGAAGATTTGGTCTTATGTACATTTTATCTCATTCACTTCATTCATTCATGGGTCTGCTGTTAATGGGGCTCCAAGGAATGGACGTATTGGATACAAGACCTTTGTCACTTGACTGCATCCAGCCGGCCCAATGCCCTAAAAGCAAAAACAGCACTACTGGTTAAGAAACAGCATCACTGAGCTTCTGGGGTTGTGAGAGGAAAGAAGGAAAGGAGGCAATGACTTAAAACATCTCATGGCACGTGTTCGATTTATTCTACTGCACCGTGATGCCGTGATGGTTAATCCCACGGGCTCTGCAGTTTGATTTCCTGGGTGTGAATTCCAGCTCTACCACTTCCTGACTGTATGGCCTTGAGCAAGTTCCTTACTTTTCTATCCCTCAGCCTCATTAGTAAAATAGGGGTGATAATATAATACCTTCCTTATGGGGTTATTTGAAGAACTAATGCAATTATATAAGAAGCTCGGCACAGTGCCTGGCCCATGGAGGCATCTAATCACCATTAGTGAAAGTGGCCTCTCTCTCGTTTGTGCCCACCGCCTTGCTGTGCTCTCAGCATCGCCCTTTACTAAGACTTTCACACAGCCCCCGCCTCATCCTCTCACACTTTATTGCACGTTTTGACTGACCCACCGTCCCTCACTAAAGTATAAACTTTGAAGGGTTTCTGTTTTTGCATTCCATTTGCATTCTTACTGCCCATTGTAGTGTCTGTCACTAAAGAGTAACTGGGTGTCAAATGAATGATGAGAATTTGCAATGGTAGAATCTCCATTTCATAAGCTTACATGTCAATTATCAACCCAAAGTGATCAGTACTGACTTAGTGATTGCCTGCACTCACTCCACTCTGACAGGTAATCCCAATAACAGTCTCATTACCCAGTGATTCTATGTAAGCACTGGGTTCAAACCCCTGCAATTGCTATTGTTCAAATACTGGCAATTTCAAATGGCCCGGTCTAATACTGTGTACATTTTCATTCTACCAAGATAGAATGGCGCATTCATTATCCTCATTTGGAAATGAGAAACCTGAGAGTCTCACAGGTCAGTGGCTTGCCAAGGTCCCACAGCTAATAGGTACCGGAGACAAGGCTGGACCCGTCGGGAAAGCCCCAGAGCTGGTGCCCTCGGCGACTATGCAGTGAAGGAAGGTGGCTGTCCTCAGGTGCCCTTGTCTGGTTCTGAAGGCAGAGCTATGGCTCAGGAAACTCCCGGAGTAAATAGAAGCACTAAACTGGCTTTGACTTCGCAAGACCACACAGGGAGCCAGTGTTTCGGGTTCAGTGTTCACAGGGAGGAAGGGCAGAGGCTCTGGGGCATGGGTAACAATGCAACTTTCCTTCAGACCATTCTTTTTTTTTTTTAATTTTATTTTATTATGTTATGTTGATCACCATACATTACATCATTAGTTTTTGATGCAGTGTTCCATGATTCATTGTTTGCGTATAACACCCAGTGCTCCATGCAGAACGTGCCCTCTTTAATACCCATCACCAGGCTAACCCATCCCCCCACCCCCTCCCCTCTAAAACCCTCAGTTTGTTTCTCAGAGTCCATAGTCTTTCATGGTTCATCTCCCCCTCTGATTCCCCCCTTCATTTTTCCCTTCCTGCTATTGTCTTCTTTTTCTTTTTCTTTTCAACATATAATGTATTATTTGTTTCAGAGGTACAGCTCTGTGATTCAACAGTCTTACCCAATTCACAGTGCTCACCATAGCACATATCGTCCCCATGTCTATCACCCAGCCACCCCATCCCTCCCACCCCCCACCACTCCAGCAACCCTCACTTTGTTTCCTGAGAATAAGAATTCCTCATATCAGTGAGGTCATATGATACATGTCTTCCTCTGACTGACTTATTTTGCTTCAGACCATTCTTGATTGTCATTTGCGTGAGCATTTGCAGGCCTTGCCCTCAGGCCCTAATTACATTATCTTCAAACAGCAACTAAGAGATATTTCTCATTACACATGAACAGGGGAATGTTTAATGTGTGGGAACATAGGTGTTCAGAAAGCAAATCATTGGTTCAAGGTGTTGAAATGAGCGTTGTCATTGGAGTTGTCCCTGGTGGGCTTCCACAGGGCACGTGTTCACTGGCTGAGGTCGGTGGCTCTGAGCTTGAGGCTTTTTTTTTTTTTTACATTTTTGAAGATGGACCAACTCAATCTCACTCCCTCTCTCCTTAAAACCATCCTAGTTGTCATTTCAAAGTTATGGCACCTGAGGGATTACAACGTGCATGTCTTCCCCCCTGTGACTCTCAGGCGATGTTTATTTAGGATAAATATATTTGTACAACAGCCAAGAATATTGATACGCACTGAACTTTCAATAAGGTGAATTAAGAGCTTCCAAGCTCATGTCACAGCAAATGGTGGTATAGTCTCTACTTCATTTGGGGGTAACTTTGGATTCAAAAAGACCTGGGTTTGAAAGCGTGACTTCATTACTTGCTAGTTATGCACCCTTGGGCAGATTTCTTAACATCTCCAAGCCTGAGAACTCCTCTCTGGAAAATGGCAGTGACAGCGACCTTGCCGGGTTGATATGGGGAGTTGGTTAGTTAGTATCAGTGAAGCCCAGAGCCCAGGGTTTGACAGGTCAGTCTTGTCATCCGCTCCTTGTCACCTGGAAGAAGGGATAGATGCTGGCGTGGGAGGGAGGAGAGGGGGCGCTGGCAGGCTTCTGCGGAGCGAAATGACCCGCTGGTGCCAAGTGAGGGGGACCTGCTGATGGCCTCCTCCTCCCTCTGCTTTCTAGCCCCTAAAAATGCACTGCAGGGACTGTGCCCTGGTGACCAGCTCTGGGCACCTGCTGCGCAGCCGGCAAGGCCCCCAGATCGACCAGACCGAGTGCGTCATCCGCATGAATGACGCCCCGACGCGCGGCTACGGGCACGACGTGGGCAATCGCACCAGCCTGAGGGTCATCGCGCACTCCAGCATCCAGAGGATCCTCCGCAACCGCCACGACCTGCTCAACGTGAGCCAGGGCACCGTGTTCATCTTCTGGGGCCCCAGCAGCTACATGCGCAGGGACGGCAAGGGCCAGGTCTACAACAACCTGCAGCTCCTGAGCCAGGTGCTGCCGCGGCTGAAGGCCTTCATGACCACGCGCCACAAGATGCTGCAGTTCGATGAGCTCTTCAAGCAGGAGACTGGCAAAGACAGGTAGAGGGCGCGGGCTGGGGAGGGGCAGGGCCACAGGGGAGGGCGAGGACATGTCCTCACTGGCCGAGTCACCCAAAGCAAAACGTTGGCAAAGGCTTTTTGTGGGGGCCCCACTGCTCTTGCCATTGATAGAGCTCGCCTCGAGGGGATCCTAGTCGCCCGGCTGCTCAAACTGAATTTATAAGACAAAGTGAATGAAGCACGGAGACACTGTGTGGGTAATTCAAGGCCAAGGCCCTGTTTTGGAGGAGCAGGCTGCACAGCTGCTGGTTTACCCTGCTAGTAAGTGCAAGATAATAGTTTCACTGCATTTCCTTTTACTTGTGTGGACATTGACCACACGGAGGGTATGGGTTTATTCTTCCCTTTCGAAGCAAACATGTATTCAGTCCACCGATATTTATTGAGTGCCTACCCCTCCACTGCAGCACGCACTGGGGATGTAGTCGAACACAAGACAGAGATAGGCCCTCACTTCCTGGGATATAAAGTTTTACCGGGGGGCCTGGGTGGCTCAGTCGTTAGGCGTCTGCCTTCGGCTCAGGTCATGATCCCAGCGTCCTGGGATCGAGCCCCGCATCGGGCTCCCTGCTCGGTGGGAAGCCTGCTTCTCCCTTTCCCACTCCCCCTGCTTCTGTTCCCTATCTCTCTGTGTCTCTCTGTCAAATAAATAAAATATTTTTAAAAATAAAAATAAAGTTTTACCAGGTGGGCAAATATTCACCAAGGGCTAAGCATCATGCAAGGGAAAGAAAATGGTGCTGTGACATGCAGGACAGGGGGACCTGCCATAGTCTAAGGCAAAGTTTTCCAAACTATCCGTTGCAGCTCAGTAATGGGACACAAAATCAATGTAGTGAGTAACTGTAAGATTTTTTTTTTAAAGACTATTTATTTATTTGACAGAGAGAGACATAGTGAGAGAGGGATCACAAGCAGGGGGAGTGGGAGAGGGAGAAGCAGGCTTCCCGCCGAGCAGGGAGCCTGATGCGGGGCTCGATCCCAGGACCCTGGGATCATGACCTGAGCTGAAGGCAGACGCTTAACGACTGAGCCACCCAGGCACTCTGTAAGATTTTTTTTTTTAATGCAGCGAAATAGGATGGAATGAAATGGAATGGAATCGAACCATCAATATCAGCATTCATCCCATATAAAAATACACTATAAGGTTTTTTGCGGTAATGAAAACGTTCTGGAATTAGATAGTGGTGATGATTGCACAACCTTGTGAATATAGAAAAAAAAACCCACAGAATTACACACTTCATTTTTTTAAAGATTTTATTCATTTATTTATTTGAGAGAGAGAAGGGGTGTGTGCATGGGGGGCGGAGGGACACGGGGGGAAAGAGAGGGAGAGAATCTCACACAGACTCCCTGCTGAGCATGGAGCCTGACACGGGTCTCGTTCTCAGGACCCTGAGATCATGACCTGAGCTGAAACCAAGAGTCAGTCGCTCAACCGACTGAGCCACCCAGGTGCTCCTATTCTTTTTTTTTTTTTTAAGTTTTATTTATTTAAGTCATCTCTACACCCCACGTGGGGCTCGAACTCACAACACCGAGATCAAGGGTCGCACACTCTTCCAACTTAATCCCTGAATTACACACTTTAAAAAATAAAATGAAATGAAAACCATACACATGCACATATGTATATATGCTCATGATGTAAAATGTATTTCTCATTATAGGTCAAAATATTTTGAAAAGCACTGGTCTAGGATATAAGGGAATGAGGAAAAAGCTTTCTCAAAAGGATGTAGTTAAGCTGAGTCCTGGGCCAATAAGTATTTATCCAGGTAAAGAAGAAGCTGGGAAGGAGAGGGAAACCTCCTTATGGGTACAAGGGCTCAGAGGTGAAAGAACGTGCTGGGGGTTGGAGAAAAGTCCCCTCTGGCTGCAGTCAGGGGAGTGGCCCTTGACAAGGCCAAGACGAAAGGCCACTAGCTGGCCCAATCTAGGTGAAAAAGAAAAGACAGCTAGGTATCAAAAGGTGCGGTGCAATGTGGTCCAAATACACAGCTCGAGGCTGGACTTCTGACTCTCCTTCACTAGTTGTGCGGCCTCGGACAAGTTACCTAACCTTGCAGTGACCTCATGAGAAAAAGGGCATAATGACTGGGCTCATAGGACTGGTCTGCTGATTAAATTTGTTTCCTTGATTCTGAAATGTGTAATTTTATAATTAATATACATTTAATGATGTAATTTACCCCCTTCTCTTACAAAAACTGTTGCTGGCTTGATTTCTCAAAACAAAAGAGACATGATAAATGAAATGAAGAACATAAAGTACTAAAGCCATGGCTAGGCTAGGTTGGGCAGCTCATTATCAGAGAACAGGGTCTTAGAGAAAGACCAAAACTTTGCCCCAACTTCTTTGTGTGAAAGACCTTTCTTTTTAAATTCTGGAAAGCTTGGGACCATTTGAGAGCAGGTCCAGGCCAAGGTGAGTATGGCATCTTGTGGACAGAAGAGGTGGGGAGCTGGCTGCTGGCCCTGTGGCCTCCTTCCCTAGAGGCCCAGAGGACTTTGTGGTTAGCCCAGCCAGTAGATCACATAGGGGATCCTGGTCATCAAGAAATCCAATTACTTACTGCCCTGTAAAAACCACAAATCAGAGAGACTATCACTCATTTGAATGAGTTATTTAACCAGCAGAGCATTTTATAAGGGAAGAAGAATGAGAGGAGTTATTTACAGTTTCATTTTTGCTGGTTGGAAAATTTGAAATAAGTAGCAACACTCTTCAATAGAAAACACTTTCCCTCTTTTTAGTTTAATGGTTGTTTGCTAAATTTAAGAATTCCTGAAACACGGCTGCAATCTAAGTTGTTGACGATAACTACACACTGCTCTGGATCTTCTTAAGGGATTATTTTAAGTTGATAACTTGGAGACCAGTCATTCCATCCTTTGGTCACTTAGATCTTTAGGAAACGCACTCACATGGAGACATATCCTGTTCACTAAGCTTATTAAATTCTGACCAGTGAAAATTTTGTTCAATGGGTCTGTCTCCCTGGTGAGCCCAGCTGGTAGAGGGAACCAAGTCTTCATGGACTGGCTACTGGGCTTCTCAAGTGCAGACACCCATCCACAAGGATCCGTACAGTCCCTTTTCAGGGGAATCACACTTATGGATTTGTAGGGTGCCAAACTACAATGTCACTTCTGGAATCTTTGTGCCTCTTACCTTTAAGAAACTGTCTTAAAGAGGCTAATATTGTATTGGCTCAATATTCTCATGTGTCCATATTCTTAACTTGACTACTCCAAGCTAAGAAAACCAAGTCAGAAATAGCCCTTTAGAACAAACATGTTTCTGAAAATTAAAACACAAGACGTTTGGGGGTCCAAGAGTATTTCTTCTCTGTATGCTTTTCTTGAAACCCAGCCAAACAGGAAGATGTATTACAGGTACACAAAATGTGGAATGTCTAATCTTGTACGTCTCATAATCAGGACATTCATTTCAGGCTATTATTTTGGGAAAAAAAGAGGATAATTCAATAGATTTTGATTTATAGAAGTTTCACCCTACTTAAAAGCAGAGGGGGGAAAAATGGCTCAGGGGGGAAAATCTGCACTTAAGAAGCATGACAAATGACAGAGATGGCCAAGTGGTATTCTTTGATATTAGAAAGTAACTGTACTTGAAAATAACTTTCTAATTGAATAAGGGTATATTAGGAAAATATGATTCAGAACCAATATTATAGTAATTAGATAAAGGAAGCATAAATGAAATAACTGCAGGAAGAATATTTCCATAGAGACTATAAATGAGATTCTGGTGGAGCAGAAAGGCCTTTAATTGTAATTTAGTGTGCACTATAGAATTATCAGCTCAGTGTGTTACTTCATCATATAAAAGAATATCTGATAATTTTCCCTAATAAGCACATGACAGCTCTTCATATTCCTTCATTATAGTTGATTAAGTGTAAAAACAGTAGATATTCCTTTGTTGGAAAAAGAGTTCAAATCTTTTTAGAAAGACAGCGCAAGGCAGTTGCATTTCGATAGCATGTGACCCCAAAAGGCTCTTATTTAAGGAGCCTAGGGAATTGCAAGTGGCACTTTAAAGAACTCTTCACTTGAGTTTCTTTCATCCTTCACTATGCGTTCCCCCCATTTTTACGCATGAAACCTCGTTCTGTGGAGCCACGTCCTCTTGTACTTCTGGCTGTGCATTAGATAGTGGTGAGCCAAGGTAACGGGGAGTTTCTGCCACTGGGAGAGCCCTCGCGGCACTTCCGACAACTTAAAAGCATAGGGACATAGTCTCTTCCTGGCCCTCACAAGCTCCCAGTTATTCACTGACCCAGTGTGAGTCTAGAACACCTGACCATTGCACTGTCACAACCCCACAGCTGAAGACAGAATCTAAGTTGAGGCAAGAAACCTTCTCCCCGCCTCCTTCCCCAGTCAGCTAGCTTTGCTCTGCCCCACCTCCTTCAGTCCCAGAGTTCTTTTTTTTTTTAGAGAGAGGGGTGGGGAGGGGGAGAGAGAGAGAGAGAGAATCCCAAGCAGGCTCACGGCCAACACAGAGCACGTCGCAGGGCTCGCTCTCACGACCCTGAGATCACAACCTGAGCCAAAATCAAGTCAGATGCTCAACTGACTGAGTCACCCAGGCACCCTAAGTCCCAGAGTTCTTATGAATATACAGGCTTGGTGAGAAAGAAGAGGATTGTTAATAGCTATGTAGGCTGGAGGCTCCAGAATTTCGTACTTACTGCCCTGATGATTGATGGTGGATCCTACACCAGAGTCAGTAGCAGCATATTGGAAGGATATCAGTGTCTTCAGGGATGTTAAAAAAAAAAAAAAAACAACAACATTGAAAGTAATGGCTGAATTATTTGCTTCATTTGCTCCAATCTGGCAACCAAGAGAGGAGGAAGGGGTCTCGATGTATCAACACACCAGACTGGATTCTTTTTATGGTGTTCTCTCATTGAGTTGGCAGATTAGCCCAGGAAGATAGAGCTCCCCGGGCCTGCGTGATAGATGGGCAATCTGGGCTCAGAGATGAGTGATAACCCACCTTAGGTCATTCAGATGGCCCGTGATAGAACAGCCAACATACAAACCCATGGTGTTCCCATCTTTAGGAGCTTTTAAAATGTACTTCCTGGGCTAGTACTGGCTCAGGGGACAATGGGATGGAAAGCTAAAATGAGTAAAGGGATTAAGAACTACAAAGTGGAAACCACGAACTCAGGCATGACTACATCACCCATTCCTGTCAGGTATTTGACAAAATAAAGGACTCCTTATTATGCTTCTTTGCTTTTTTGGCTTTTTTATGGGCTTTTGGAGCCCATATGTGAAATGGAAATAATGCAAACTGATTCACAAAAAGCCTTCTTCCTTCTCAAAGAGGGGTGCTACATAGTGCAGGTGGAAAAGCTTTTCAGCAACTCTGGTATTCACATCACATACGGTGCTACAGCCGGACAAAGTCAGACAGTCTGACCTTGGGGATAAGGTGTTTGAAACTGGCTAATGAGGCATGCCATAAGCACTGGAAAAAAAGCAAAAGCAGCAACCCCCTAAGAATTGAAATTAATATCCACAGCAGCAAAGCATGGTAGACTGGGTCATTCTCACAGGGTCAAATTAGACCTTGATGTTATGTCTCCACAGTTATCCTTAGGCTTGGCACGTGGCTGGAGCTCAGTACAGATGTTTGAATGGGCAAATGAATGAATTTAGGAACACACAGATTCATTCCTTAAATTTTGTCAATTTGGTCTTCGAATAAAAAAAAGTTTTAGAGGGCTCTGGATGTTCTGAGGTAAAATAAAGCAAATGCTCAATTAAGCATAAGCATTCCTGTGGTCCTTTTCCTCTAGTAATTAGCCCCTTCCCAAATGAATGTAGTCTTCCCAAGGAAAGACATTAATTCAAAATGTCAATGTTAATTAGTCTAATTGAAGGGAAGCTTTTACGTTAAGATTGTTTGATCGATCAGTAGATATCAATCAATACATAGACAGACACATCTCTGTGTTTATACATATTTAATAAGCTCTTCATCATTTAGCCTGCCTGGGGAACAAGGAATATTTCTAATTAGTCAAGTATTCTAGTTAATAAAGAAAGAGTTGACACGGGGATTGTCATCTTACAAGAAATTGGGTTGTGGTCATGCGCATTTAAACCCTGAAACATTGATCATCATCTTTGATGATGTAGAAGTCGCTTGAGCATCCTTCCGTATCATAATCCACCATGGTGGAACATGAATATCATTTATCACTGTACCGTGGAATACGATGCTGTTGGTAAGAGATTTCTACCTGGTAAAGTTTCAGCTATTTACCAACTGGATAGAGAGAGAGTATGTGTTAATCGTCAGCCTTGCTCCCGAAAGGATTTAAGATGGTAATGGTTATAATGATGACTTTACCAGCTTGCGGACTTAATTGTTGTTCCTTCCAGGAAGATCTCTAACACTTGGCTCAGCACTGGCTGGTTCACAATGACAATTGCGCTGGAGCTCTGTGACAGGATCAATGTTTATGGCATGGTGCCCCCAGACTTCTGCAGGTAGGATTTATTCTGCAAGTGTAATTCATCTCAGCAGTGTCGTGCAGGGTTTATAAATATCTGATTCCAAATATCAACCATGAAACATGTCTAACTGTCTTCTCGAAGCAATTAATTAACATGTCCCAAGTTCTGGTTCTAGAAACAACAAACAGCATTTAATTATGTGATATAAAATATTGAAAGTTTTTGTTTGTACTGCTGGAGAATTAATCCATCTTGTGGGCTTCATTTATCCTCTGAATATTTATCAACCAAAAGTAATGCAATAATTGGCATAATATTAATGATGAGCAAGCATTAAAGAATATTAGTTTTATTCTCGTTTGAAAGGAATATGGTAATTTTTAATGAATTAAAGAGAGCAATTTCTTTGACAGTAAGGCCTGTTTTCTAAAATTAAAATACTGCTCTGAGCCTCTTTTCCTCCCCACATCAGTAGCCTTGGTTTGTGCTTCTAAGGCCAAAAGCACAGACATAATTATTATACCACTTTAAAGGGAACATACACACATCTCTGCTGCTACCTTAAGTTCCCTCCTCGCATGTGCCCGGCCAGGGGTGTGTACCCACAGACGCACTGGGAAAACCTCAGGGCCTGATTTGTGGCAGCCTGATTGAAAATTCACCCATGATTTCAGAAAGTACCCTACTTTTCAGGAATGCCTGATGACCTGCCTATGGCCCCCATCCTGATCTTCAAATAGCAAAACCTGGGGTGGGGGCATTTTGAACTTGCTCACTAAAATGTATTCTTGCTCTACCTTCGTGTGTTTGAAACCTAACGACTTCTTGAAGGCCATAGGTATTTTACACAGAATCTGCAGTTTGGAGGTTGGATGCAAGGACAAGAGAGGACTTAATCATGCTGATTTACCACTTTGCCACTTTTCTCCCACTCTCTTTAACCCAAAGACCCAACACGGCAGCAGTATCAGTTTGTATGTGAGAGTCCGGGCACAGAAGAGAAGGTTGGACAGAAGAGGCCTTTGAGAGTTGCCTAGACTCACTGGTCCTCAGGAGTGACGTGATGTGTAAGGAAGAGTGTGCATTCTGAGGTCAGCTCCAGTCAGCTCCGCCTGGCCACTTCCTAACCGAGTGTGACCTCGAGCTACTTGTTCAGTCTCTCTGTGGCTCAGCTTCCTCATTAGAAGTGGACGTGATGATACTGTAGGCTCGGCCATGGGGTCGTCGGTGGATTAAACAAGTTAATACACATAAAGTGCTTGGAGCAGCGCCTCATACATGGCAAGAGTTAGCTTGGATCCCCACCCAGTCCCTCGTCACTTAACTCACTGGCTTTGTTTCCCTATTTAGCAATCCATGCACAGAAAGAAGGTAGGATAGTGTAAAAAAAAAAAAAGCAAACTGCCTCCTCAACCCAACAGGCTAACAAAGGCAGTGGGAGCAGGTGCTTACGGACACGCAAAGAGCCGTCAAAGTTGATAGCTATATGGCAGGTGTAATTATGTAATATTGCCATTAGGACACCAGAGAGAAAGAGCATGAATAAATTGAAATGTTAATGACTTAGAGTATTCAAGGAAATATTCCATTTATTATGGATAACAAATGAAAGGCAAGTTAACCTGTCATTTCTCTTGCTCCGAGTTAGCTCATCACGACTTCACGTCCGCAGGAGGGAAGCAGCTTTCGGAAGGGCGCTAACGAGGGAGTCAAGAGACTATCGGTGTACCTTATGTTGCCAGCGGCTCAGGCGGTCTGCTCCCCAGCCTCTGTCCCGAAGGTTCAACGGTTGCTCTCACAGCCTGCTTTCTCCAAGAACTCTTCGGGAGGATCCTTGTGCTCTGCGAGCTGTGAGAGCAAGCGGAGAAGTTCACCTGGTGTCGTGCGGCAGACACGGTTAGGCTGGAGAGAGCAGCCTGTTCAGTGGTTATGCCTGTTCAGGGAGGCTCAGAAGGAAAGAGCCGGGAGTGGCCCACACTCCCTCCCAAGTTCCTTTAACCTTTGGTTCCAGGACCGGTTAGCTGAAGCACCCAGTTAGAAGCTGGGTGACCTTGAGCCTTGCTTCCCTCATCTGCAAGATGGTAATAAGAAAGCAGTAATAAAGGCCAGCAGGTCATGGTGAGGATTGAATGAGATCGTGGATTGTAGAATGTCTGACACAGTGTCCCACACACAGTGCTCAGGAAAGACTACTGGTATTATGAATATTACTAATAATTAATAGGATATTATAAGATATAGAAAATAGTTATTAAGGTTTTCCTAAATTCTTGAGAGTTGCCTCAAAAGGTACCAAGAACTTCAGGGGGGTTCAAAGAATAGGACACAGCTCTTGCCTTCTAGAAACTCACTGTAAGCCTTATCCACACGAAAATGTGATGAACACAGCACAGCCTCTTGGAGTCAAATGACACTCGCAAACAGTATCTACCACCAGAGAATGAAAAAGCAACTTGTAAGTCAGTCCTGTTACTCATCTAGCCATTCCCCCTTTTGTTTTTATTTTGGAAGAAATTGAGAAATATAAGGGCCAAGCAGGGTTCATGTGACCTGAGCTCTAGGACTTAAGGAGGTAAGATATCACCAGGACCCAGAAATGGTGGGGAAGGTTCTGGGAGATGGCAGAGCTCAGGCTGGTTGAGCCTGCTGCAATATAAACTCTCCAAGGGCCGCAATTTCTGTGTGTTTGGTTCAGTGTTGGAGGCCTGGTGCGCAGGACCACAGATGTTTGCCATCCTAGCCTATAGCAGATGCTTCATGAACAGCAAGTGAATGAATAGACCTGTCCTCTACTCTCTCCTTAGTGCTATAGTGAAAGGGTATTCATATGGGTAAGAAAATAACCGTTTCTGCTTCTCAGAAGTTATATGACTTTCAGAAAGTTATTTGACTTTATTGACCTTAGTGATCTTGGGCAAGTTACTTACTATTTCTGAAGCTTTAGCTTCTATATCTGTAAGATGGTGAAGACAACAGTACTTACCATAAGGGTTTATATGATAATCTCACAAGATAATAGATGAGGAAGGCTTGGCACACCCTTGGTGTATATTAAGCATGCACAAATTTATCAGGTGAAGGGACACGCTAATCTGCAAGTGTGGATGCCCATTAGCACATTTTAAGGAGATGTCCAGCGAGCGGTAACAAATGATGCCCAGGTGGTGAGGAGAGCCTGGTGCTAGAAAGGGAAGGCCCTGTGTGGCCTCCTGTATGAACCCCATTGGGAGTTCACTGCACGTGGCCTCCAGCTCCCACAGGACATCACCTGGGGCGGCTCGAGTGAACCTGCCCATTCTGTTGCTTCCTTAAAGCGCCCAGTGTCTCACGGGACTGAAGGGTAAGGCACATGGGGCCAGATTTCAGCAAGCAAAAAGAGAGCCAACTGCTGATTTTTGGTAAATTAACTTTTTCAGACTTTAAGGCACAACCAGTATCCTCAAAAGGGGTTATTTGCTAGATTAACCATAGAGACTTCATTCCCTCAACCGACTCGTGTTGGGTACTGAGGACATAATCAGAGATGAATAATACAAGGCTCTGCCTTCAGTATCCCGAGTGTCACTTGGACAAAGTCAGTCAAAAGGGACAGAAGGCTCACAGGTACCTGTGGGAGGAAATCCTCACTGGCTGCCTGTCAGTCGCATCTGACCCGCAGCTTTACTCAAACATCCACCTCTGACTTTCTGCCGGACTCAGAGGGGTCCTTGCATTCCTCTGACCCTCCCAGGTGGAACAGGGGCAAGGAGCCAAGAGAGAACGACGACTGGGCCCACCCATCCCCACTCCATCAAGAGCAGACCCACTTCTATCTGGTTTACATCGGGGCTCTTCTCTAACAAGGGGTGGCATGGCAAGTAGGACCTTTGACAACCTCTGGTCTAAGCTACAGTCCTGCTGTTTTCCAATCTATATCACATGGTCACACACCTTTCAGGAGAATCTAATCGTTGCCTTCTTATTGCCGGGGAAACCAAGGCACAGAGAGACCAAACACTGGGCTACTTCTGCGGTCATCTCTGTCAGCCTAAGGCAGCAGTGACCCAAAGGGAATGCCAGCCGCTATATGCATAGGATGAGGGAGGGGACAGAGGGGGCGAGGGAGTAGGGGACTAAATTATACCCTGGGTAGGGGCGGGGGGGCAAACAGCTAAGCAATCCATGAGTGACCGGTTCCCAAAATAAGGGTAGAGAGGTTCGCCCCTACAAGCCTAGAGCTCCCACTTCCATCCAGCTCTCCCGGAGGTCTGGCCTCCCTACCCCTCCACCCAAAGGGTCTGAGATGCTTCCAGGACTCACTGTTTGGCAAGAAAACCTCTAGTAGCCCCTAAACTATTAAGCACATGGACTCCTCAGGAAGAACAATAGCCCCACATTCATATTTAAAACCACAGATGGGAGCAGCAGACATATAAATGGACAGACGCGTTCCTCAAAACCTGGCCGAATCCAACAGTGAAAGTCATCTGACAAGCACGTAAGCCTTTCCCCTGTAGTCTGGTGTCGCGGTAGCTGCTGACTGCCCTCCCCAGTTCTGGGCTTTCTCCTTCCCCTCCAGACACCACCATGCTCTGGATAGAGCACACCCGACTCCGTCAGCCTCACCCCTCAGTCGGGCCCCAGAGCTGTTAGAGCCCGGTTCCCAGCCCCTCGCTTAGCACGCAGCCCTCCAGGACCTGGCTTCTGCATCGGCTTTAGTCCCATCTTCTCTCCCCACACAGACTTCTTTTTGCCATAGGGAAAACTTACAAAGGCACTCACCCTGCAGACATCTGGCCTTTGGCCCTCGGCTTGGAATTTCCATCCCCTTCCTTCTTAATCTGACTGATCGCTGCTGGTTCTTTACAATACTATTCACGGCTGATAGTTTTCTGGACACAACACACGCTGGTCCTGCGCTTAGTATGAATACATGCACCATTTCATGGAAGCTTTATGATAATCCCATGAGATCAACATTATTCTCATCATCATTTCACATGTGAAGCTTAAAGACCTAAAACAGCCACCCAGGGTCACAGAGCAGGGAAGTGACCGAGCCAGGGTCTGCGGGACCTCGCCCCACGGTCTCACATGCAGCAGACCCTCCTCCAACAAGCTTTCCCTCACCTCCTGTCTGAGTCAGACCCTGCCTGTGCCCCTGCCCCGCCCCCCCCACGGACGGGTTTGTCCAGATCCTTTATTTGCCTGTCATCTCATCAAGAGGAGGGGTCAGTGCTCAGTCCACATGTGTGTCTTTAGTGCTTATTATTGTGTCTGGCACATAGTATGGACTCAGTATTGATTGACTCAGTGAATAAAGAAAAACCTTCCTTTCCTTGGCGGTGCTTAAGAAACTGATTCTGTATTTATCCCAAGCCGGAAAAGTGCCCAATGAATGAAAAGTATAATTAGCAAATGGCAAATTCAAATCTCAAGGGTCCTAGGAAGGCAGTGGCAGCCACCTGTTTCGGCGTTCTCAGCCGGAGCGAGCATCAGGTCTTCCCAGAGGGGCTCGGGCATCAGGCAATTACTCTCCATCCTGCCTCTATCACTGGACTCCAGGCTCATCGGTGTTTTGAAAGCTGGGGGAAATTAATGCCACGTTGCACCAGAGACAGCCTCAAAATATATTCTCGTGTGGACAGTAGACCCGTAAGTCATGCCATATCCATATAGGAAGCCAAATCCATGCTCTCTAGATGGACTATAAATTGCAATGAAAAAAAATCTGTTATCTTTGCCTTGCAAACTAAGTTATGGTGAGTATTTTTAATCTCATTTTCCACTGTAAATTATTTGTGATAATAATGGGCCAAGCATTTAAATTCTACCTAATAATCTTATTTCTGGTCATACTTAACACATTACCAAGCTTACAACTCTCTGTCACCCATCATTTCTCAAGTATTAATTAGCAGAGTAATGACTCAGAGTGATCACTGTCATGGAACTAAATTAATATCTCATCCATAATGTGAAGGACATCTCAAAGGTATCGTGAATATCAGAGAGTCGATTCTGCTAGAATTATTAGCTGGCAAACATTAATAAAGCTGCCAGCGTAACAGGGAATGTTCCTAGTTGGCGACAGTCCACCGTGTAGAATCAGATGCTTACAGAGGACAGGTAGGGAATGGTAATGCACCAAGGAGGTTCACGTTTTATGAAGTAGACTTCAAATATATTATTTGACGCTTCTCTTTGCCATGATTTCCTTCTTCCATCTTTGCCATAATTTGACCCACTCTTAGCGGTCCCGGGGTGTTTTCACCACTTCCTCTCCTGTGGAATCTATTAAGAGGTGTTGTAGCACCCCCTGAGGTGCCTGAGTCGTGGAGGGCGAGTGGGGGGTTCAGACGACTCACTCCAGCTCTTTGCCCCATAAAGGGTGGACAGCTGCAGGCTCTTGGCACTCTGTCTGCCCCAGAGTCCCCAGTATTAGTCCACTGTCTTCCAAGGCGTTTGGCTCTTTTCCTTCCGAAAGAGGCTGGAAGGACAAGAAATCAAGACAACAGAGTAAAGGTGACTCAGCAGGTCCCACTGGGCTGAAGCAGATGTGTAGGAAAGCCTGCTACAGGAACATTTTCTTCAGAATGCTACCTAGTACCCCTAAAGGCCCCCAGTGCGAGCCAATTTCAGAACACCCTAGACACTCGACAGCTGTTAACTCAGCTCTATTCGTCAAGCGTATCCTGACTACCTACTGGAGGCTGGCTACCATGCCAAGAATAGAAGCGTGTTTAGAGAGGGTCTGAGAGCTCTAGAGAGAAGCAAAGCCACCATTCCCTTCCTGGGACCTTTGTAGCCTTGTGGAGAATTCAGCCCCAACTAATGGATCAGGGTCAACCCAGATCATTCCCAGAATTGGGAGGAGTCTTCCATGCTTGTTAACGTTATGAGGCTTCTTCCAGTTGTGCAGCTTAGCTTTAGGAGAGTCACAAATGGAACATGACAAACTCCCATTACCATTAACATTAGTGAGTTGAATTGTCAGTGAGCACAAGGCGTCTGCTGCTCACGCCGACTGGCTGCACAGTACCCACCGAGCACGGGGCGCCTCTATCCATAGGTGCTCGGGAGAGCACAGCGAGGACAGAGCCGTTCCAGCAGGAACCTGAGGTGCCATTGGTACAGAAACCCACCTGGTAGAGCAGTTTTTCCAAGATATGGAGCCTTGCTCTTAGTTCCACTTTGGTCTAAATCTGAGCCCTAAAACTTCTTCAGTTTTTCTATACATGAGTTTTGTCATCTCTAAACTAGGGGTCAGAACGGTACCTCTGGCCCCGGGGGCACTGTGAGGATTCAGTCATGTCAAGTGCTGAGCGCTGTTTGGGGCTGGAAGGGTAAGTAAAGTCCGGCGGCTGGGATGGTCTATGGGTGAGGCTGTGTGCTTACAGCCAGGCACCGGACCCCACCTGCCTGCTGGCTGCTCAGCCGTCACATGGAGCAGTGACACCGACCTTGTGCTCCCTCCCTTGCCTGATGGGGACATGGAACAGATCATGGAAGTGAAGCACCAGAGCCGAGCAAGTACTTCACTGAATCAGCTGTGTTCACCCTGGCTGCATATTAGAATCTCCTACGGCGCTTTTCAACATTAACATGTTTTTTTTAATTTTTTGTTTTGAAAAAGTTTTTTTTTTTAAAGATTTTATTTATATGTCAGAGAGTGAGAGAGAGAGAGAGCACAAGCAGGGCGAGCGGCCAGCAGAGGGAGAAGCAGACTCCCCGCTGAGCAGGGAGCCCGATGCAGGACTCGATCCCAGGACCCTGGAGATCATGACCTGAGCCGAAGGTAGACACCCACTGAAGGAGCCACTCAGGCACCCCTTGTTTTGAAAAAGTTTCAAACTTACCCAGAAAAAGTTGCAAAAATAGCACAGAGAGTTCCTGTATACCCTTCACCCAGCTTCCCCTAATGGTAGCATTTTGCATCATTATGGTCCAATGATCAAAACTAAGAAATTAACAACAGTGCAGAACTCTTACCCAAACGACAGACTTTATTCTGATTTCACCAGTTGTCTGGCTGATGTCCTGGAGCTCCTCCAGGACCCATGCCAGGATCCCTTTGCGTTTACTTATCCCAGCTCTCAGTCTCCTGTCTGTGACCGTCCTTCAGCCTCTTCTTATCTTTCACAATGTCGTTATAGCCAGAGATCCCTCACTTTGGATTCGTGTGATGTTTTCTCATGATCGGATTGAGGCTGTGCATTCCTGGGGAGAGTACTACAGAAGCAGTAAGCCCTTCCCAGCAGCCCACGTCAACCGACACATGATGTCAAATGTCTTATTACTGGCAATGTTAACCTTGATCGCTTCGCTAAGGTGGTGTCTGCTGGGTTTACTCACCGCGAAGTTACTGTTTTTCCTTTTGTCATTAATAAATATCTTGGGGGAGATACTTCATGCAAATAACCTATTTCTCTTCATATTTTTTCCCACTAATGTTTCATTCATCGGCGCACCTGGCCTGCAACAGTTACAAGGCTGTTTTAATGGTGATTTCTCTATTCCCTCATTCTCTCTGGATTTGTTGATTGGAATTCTTCTGTAAGGAAATGCCGTTTCTTCTTTCTCATTTATTTATAGATTCAGTTATTTATTGAAATCCTCATGGACTTACGGGTATTTCTTTTATTTTATGGATTTTATAATCCAGTACTACCATTATGTATTTTGATACTCAAACCTAAGTCACTTTTTTAAAAATAGCCGTGCCTGGGACCCTCTCCCAAATCAATTAAACCCAAATCTGTGGAGGTAGAACACAAGCCATGTTATTTCTTTAAAGCTCCCTTTGTGCACCGAATGTTCCTTCTTTCACTACTCCCACCGCCCCACTCTGCTTCCTCCCTAAAGAAATCAAAATCCTTCGGCACATCATTTGGCAGGATTTATTCCGAGGTGGCCCTTGGAGTGCTGATGACAGGCTGCGGCTGTGGCCCCTTGGGAAACTGGCTCTTCGATGATCTCTGCCACCCCCCGCCCCCATACCTCCATTCCCTCAGCTTCTGCTGGCCCCCAAACAGGAACTTGGGGGCCAGAGTCCTCCTTTACAACGATAGCCTCCTGATGTGGAAATTCTGCTGATATTTATTGCTCTTGGGTCAGGTGGAGGAAGAAAAAGCTATGGCAGCCTTTAGGAAGTCAGGTTTGAGAAAAGACCTAAGGAATTATGACCTTGCACTAGGAAGGGCTTCCTGAACACAACAGTGGATTACAGCGGATGGCAGGCTGTTCCTGCAGGTGCTTTGGCTCTGCCTTCTCAAGGCCCACAAAGCACTCCTCGGCCATTTGGGCAGAGTTTTAAGGTGTGGCAACAACCCCACTTATTTGGACCCTTTTGAAATCATAACAATTAAATGTGTAAATGTAATTCTCCCTCTAGGGGATCAATAGGGAGCCAGATAAGTTTTTATTCCACGAGAAGGTCTTCCTGAATAAGGAAATTGATCTTCTAGCATCCTTTAGCTGGTTTCCAATTTCTCTGTATTCCGAGGTGCCAACTCAATCTCATGATATTTTTAGAAGCTTGTTTCTTTCATCAGATTGATGCCAGTAATATGTTCAAAGTGCAGATAAATCAGATTTAAAACCTAATTGATATTGGAATAAAAGCTTAACCCCAAGTATACCATGCCACAGTGAATTTGGCATGGTTCCCCAAATTATGCCATATGAACCTGGGGACATTTGTCTCATAAATTTCTATCTTTTCTTGTTTATTCTTTTCTTCATGGTGGTCAGTTCCAACTTGAATTCTTCCTAGAATGCATTTTCTGCATTGAAAATACCCTCTATTAAAATTTTAAGGGGATTCCAATTTCTGGAGTAAGCAAAGAAGTGAAATCTATATTAACTAGACAGGATTGGATCTGATGTTTCACGGTAGAACACAGAGATACTTCTGAGGCAAGCATGATAGAGATGCAAAGTATTAATTCAGCATCGCATCCAACTCAGGATGAGGAATGTTTAAATGCTGCATGACAAAAATAAATCTCTCTTCCTGGAAGAACTTTAACCTCAGAAGAGAGGCAGCTCAAAAGGTTTATTGTCAGAGCCACAAACTTGACACCCCTCTTGATAAAAGACTTCGATCCCTGACCTCAGTAAAGTTGCTACTCTAGAAGCTATTTGTGTATTGATCTCCTCTGAAGAAAACAAATAGGTGCCTAGCAGGATGAACATCTCTGGGAAACAAAGTTACTGTACTTGGAGTAGAGCCCGAGTGACCGCAGTGGGGACCCCAGGGCACCAGGTATGGAAAGGTGATTTGCCTGAGCCTTTTAAGAGAAGCACTAAAGCTTTGCATCAAAACCAGTTGGTGAGTGTAGCTCAAGCAGGAAGGTTTACCTGCTGGGATACCTTGACTAATTTTATCATCTAGACTTCAAGATGGAAGAGGTGGTGTGGATTGGACTAGAACGGAAACCGGTGTGAGAGCAGGGCTCTTTGGGGGTTAGATATTTTAGTAACCCTACAACAGGGCACCCAACCACCTCAACACATTAATCCTTTGCACACTACCTTGAAGAAATGAGCCAGTGTTTCTCATTTGAGGCGAAATAGGGATAGAGAAACAAAAACTACTGGCGCTATCAGGCTATAATGCGAGGATTTGAGGATTTGGAATTTCTGAATTTAGAGACTCTGGATTTGAGTCCATCATCTACCTAGAGCAACAAGAAGAAAATGGTGGCATTGTGCTTGCTGTCTTTGTTCCGTGGGATCAAACTAGGATCATCAACTTTCCATGTTGGAGGAGAAATTTTCTTTAGAGGTTTGCTGTTTACCTGCTAACTCCATATAAATTTCTTTCAACAACAGAAATTCAAAAATTATTTATTGAGTACCTACTAAGAACAAGACAAAGGCTTGCCCTCATGAACAGATTATAAACAAGTAAACTACAGCAATTCTGGAGAGGGATTAATGCTGTAAGGAAAATAAACCTGACAGAGAGAAAGAGAGAGCAAAAGGACAGGCGTCAGGTAAAGCCTCTCTGAAGAGGACACATTGAAGTCAATACCCAGCGGTGAGAGGAGTGAACTGGTTAGGAGCACGTTACAACCAGGTGACTGCCTTCACGTGCCAAGACCTGAAGGTCAAGCTTGGCAGAGTTGATGACCAGAAAGGCCAGTATGGCTGGAGCACAGTGGGCAAGGCTGGGTTAGGAAAAGGCTCTGGAAAGAACCAACTCATGTAACACCCAATAAGGCATGCTTTTATTATAATTAGAAGCCTCTGGAAGGTTTGGGGCGGTGGGGTGGGGAGGGAGATGTGGTGTGTTTTTGTTTTGTAAATATCTTTGTAGCTGCTTATGCTGAATAGACTATACGGGCAAGAGTGGAAGAACTATAGTGGGGTCTTAGTAGTATGTAGTTTCTAGATCCCAAACACCTGCAGGTCCTGTGGTATACTTTTAATCTCTCTCTTTGATAATGATGCTCAGTGCATTTATTTCAAAACCTCAAAACCTTTCCACTTGCTTTTGTGTACACATCAGAAAAACCCTTTGTTGCGTTTTAACTTGGAAATATGCGTTGTGCTCATCAGCTTAACCAGTCAAAGGAATTTTTTTTTCCCTTTACTCAGTCATCTCATTTTCCTCCTACAGGGATCCCAATCACCCTTCAGTACCTTATCACTATTATGAACCGTTTGGACCTGACGAATGTACAATGTACCTCTCGCACGAGCGAGGACGGAAGGGCAGTCATCATCGCTTCATCACGGAGAAACGCGTCTTTAAGAACTGGGCACGGACATTCAACATTCACTTTTTTCAACCAGACTGGAAACCAGAATCACTTGCTCTAAAGTCTCCGGAGAATAAACCTGTGTTCTGAACAATGAGGGTGCCAGACCAAAATCCCAAGTACCTACGGTATCAGACGCCAGGGCACTGAACTTCCGGAGCCAGCAGACACAAAAGGGACAGAATCGGGAGAGGACACTCAATAAGCAGCATGTACAGATGCCTCGGAGGCGTGACTCCCAAGCAGTGCAGTTGGTCTGTAAGGAGAAAAATGCCAGAATTAATAGGTCCTCATGAGTGTCATCCCTTGCAAAAGGGGTTACCTTAAGAGCGAAACACCCATGTCAGTGATGCTGCCGTGGCTAAAAAAACAGTCTGGATCTCTTTATTGCCTTCAAAACTGAAACACGAGCAACTCAACCATGTTAGTTGTGTTCCTTTGTAGAAATGCCACATCGAAGGACGTTTTTCTATCAAGTTGTTGTATCCTAACCTGATCTATAATCTTTGTCATCTGTTGGGCTCTGTATGTGTGATTTGTAAAAAGCAGTCTGAAAGTATGGACATGATTTCTGAAGAGCATATCTCCACTGACTTTCATAAAGCAAATGCCCAATATTTATTTATTAAGAGTTTTTTAGTGTAACTCTAGGCCAGTATTTTTATAGATGATGATTATGTGGTAATTTATCCTTCTTAACTCTTTTAACACTGAGTGATGGTTGGAAGACAACTAGAATGGGGCTGGTGAGTGACTGGGTTCACGACGCTCATTGTTAGCATGCGGTTGGCTTGGAAATGTCGTGTTGTGTTTTTTGAACCCTTAGGCTTCAAGAAGAGCTATGACATTTTCTAACGTAAAGAAATGCTCCAAATGACAAAACTGAAAACCAAAAACTGTGTTATTATAACAAAAAGATACTAACAAAAGAAACTTAAAGATAGTTGTCTTTAGTGATAGTTGGTGTAGGTTACTTGGCATAAACCCTAGTTTCCTCGTCTTAGAATGATGTCCCTGTACCAGATGACCGCCTAAGTTTCCTTCCAAATCTAAAATTCTGTAAGCCTCTCATTGACCCATTTGAGGACCTTGCACTCGGAATGATGTGGTTTCTACAGTAGCAAAAGCCTGATTTTAGGGGGTCTTTTTATTCTCCTACCATCTATCTCCCTCTGTGGTTAAGAACATAACTTCCTCACTGGTCCCCATTGGCTACTGTCTACCCCCTGCTTCTCTGTGTTTTTTGCACCTAAAAAGGTGGGGGTGAGGGGGCAAAAAAAAAAAAAAAACTAAGAGAGAGAGAACCTCTGTGGTATTCCCTGACTATAGGAGCAAGGAACAGCCTTTCTCTGAGTCTGTGAGAAGGAGAAGAGAACACAAGGAGATTTCCTATCATATGACTTATTTATCCTGTGAACTATTCAGATTCACTCCTTGCAAGTCACAGCCATTCCCTGGTCTGGAGGAGTCTGAAGGACTTATTTTATTCAGAGCCAAGATAGCAGTATGAAGGACCTTCATTTAAGCAAGTGAAATTCTTCAAAACTGGTCTTTTTTTTTTTTAAATATACCGGTGTTTTTTTTCCCACATGACTTAGAAGGCATGCATTTTTTTTTCCAATGCCAAATTCGAAGGCACCAGCAAGTATTACGTATGGAGACCGACATTGTTTTACAGAACATGACCTGACCTGTGATTAAAGGTTTTTCACATTGCCACTTCCTTTTCCTTTCCTTAATTAGTACTAAGATTCCATTCCCTTGCACTAACTAGTACTACTAATTATACGGGGTACTGTGGTTGGGGTGCAAACACAGTCTGGATATTTATATGCCAGAAACAAAGTTGGGATTATTGTGGTGTAGCTTGAGCTGTTAAATTGTACAATTGAAATGTATGTGCTCTCTTTAAACTTTATCATAGTTTTTAAAGAGACTGTAGAATTTTATTCCAGCACAATCTCTTCTGCAGCATGTACTCTGGACACACAATACTTTGTGTGACGTATGAAAGAGTATGAATTTCATGTGATGGATTTATAGGCCACCTTTACCATCACTTGAAGACATTACGTTGTTCAGATGTAAGTAGCTCCTTTAACAAGTTTTATTTTTATGGAAATTTGGAAAAGTGTAATTGGGACATGCAAAAATGTAGCTGTAATACCTAATCTAATAATATCTCAAATGTCTGTGTTATCTTTAGGTTTTAGGATTTGGTTTTTTGTTTTGTTTTGTTTTTTTAAAAAGACCATATGATAACTCCATCTTTTCTGTAACTTCTTCCTCCTTCCCAAATACTCAAAAGAGTGTAAAGCAACCAAATTCTGAAATCCCTAACTTCACTGAGAAATAGCTTAAATTTAAATGTAGCTAACATATGGGAGTATAGGAATTTATATTTTTAAAAATATGGTATAAATAGGTATAAGACCAATCACTTGGGCAGTGGTTTTTATTATAGCATTTCAAGAAAATGCCTAGAATTCTGAATAGATTGTGCCGACGGAGCTGGCTGTGGGCAACTGAATTCTTATCTTGCCACTATCATTTCCTGACTCTCCATCTCAACACCATCCAACACCATTAAACATCAACTCTGATAGAAAAGATGGCGACAGAACCATGTTTACAGACCTCAGTGATTTCAATATCCAATTGTGTTGGGAGACTTAGTCATACTCATTAGGTTAGACACCTTTTTCTTCTTTCCCAGCTGTGTCATCAGCTACCTCCTAGCTTTTAAGACCCCAGTAATACAAAGCCACAGCTGGTCGATCCATGGCCTGTGTTATTTCAACGCAAGAACATTTGGCAGAGGCCATTACAATAGATAGCCATTATGGGCAAAGATACAGGAATTCACAAACAAAATCAATCACTCCAAATGGCCCATAAAAAGAGGAATCCTACATTTAATATTCTACAGTAAATATTCACCCAAGAAAGCATACATTAAAAGAACATTAGGAGGTAAATACTCAGTGTGCTGCGTGGGGACTTTGCTGTGTGATTTCCATTATGGTTAATGGGTGTTTGGTAACTAAGTCCCTGTGCTTCACTAACCCTGGGATGTGCTCCTAAGGGCTAGACATAAAACCAGAGCAATTCAGGAACTCCCAAGTTCCTAAGATTTCAGAGTGAGAGCTTTTCTTCAAAAAAATAAATGAAAGCAAAACACAAAATACTGTACCTGAAAGAGAAATTTGTGTGTGGTCTCTCAGAATCCTGACATTACTGTCAGTATGTGCATCAGATTCCAAACAACACCTCTCAGGACAGATTGCCTTTGTCTATTCTCCATTACCGATCTATTTTAATTACATTAAAATTGAAGGATATAACCTCATTTTGAAGTAAAAACTCACCTCAAAAGTTAGAATTATTGATTTGGAAGCTAAATGAATGCTAAGTGAAAGTGAAAGGAACAAAGTGGAATTTTGTCAGAATTCATACAGTCTTATGTGAGCATATCCATACCTATTTAATACCCACCCAAATAGTTGCCCTTATGTAGGAGTGACCTCATTTCAGAAATATACCCTGAATTCCACTGGGGTGGTGATTCAGACTGTTAATTCAGACTTACTCTGAGATTCCTCTTCTCTCTGCGGTGTTAGGATGTGAGGGTAACACTCCTACTTATTTCGTACCTGAGCCAATTCTTCCTTCCATCTTCACTGCTTCTCTCTGGAACCTCAATCCCATCCTTCTGCCATCATTTTCTCCTGATTGTCTTCTTTTGTCTACACTGGGCTCTTCAACCAGTGGTCTTTGGAGGCTGTTAAGGTCTTCCTTGTAGGTTTTTAAACTAGAGACCTACCTGGGGAACAGGTTTGGGGTGGACCCTGCCAGGCAATGAGCACAGTAGGTGGGGGGACTACATTTGGCTCCAGGACTAGGTTCTTCAGAAGCGCTGTCCTGGTTCCCCCCAAGGTGGGGGAAGGGGGTGGGGGGAGCTTCAAGACAGACTGTCAGTGCTAAAACCAGGACAAGTCCCAGGCAAACTGGGACAGTGAGTCACCCTACTGAAAAGCCACCTCAAAGAGAACTATAACACTAAGGCACTGGGGGGAAAAGTGAATCCACTGCCCAGGTTCTAGCACATGCCAGAAGATACTTTGGAATGGAGAGAGGTGAGAGAGTGTCTGTAGGCTTGAAAATGAAGAGAAACAAGCCGTCTATTCCAGCTCACTCATCCCCACCTACTCAGGCCATTGAGCCGCCATAGAAAAGCAAAAAAAAGGCTGAGATCCTGTTTGTTTTTACTCAGTGCCCTAATATTCTATTCTACCTTGGATTGTTCTTGTCTCTTTACGTATTTGTCCTATTAGTCTAATTAGACTGTAAGCTCTTTGAGAGCAGGGACTGTTTCTCCTTTGTCTTTGTAGCCCCAAGCCTAGTTCAGGGCCTTGCACACAATAGGCGCTCAGTAAATGTCTGTTGTTGATGATGACTTCTTAGTGGTGGCCCATTGGATTGGTAACCGGTAGATATTCTTCCATTTGAGAAGTGCAGGAGACAGAATAGGTGATGAAGTAGTTAAATTTTAAGTGGGTTTTTACAGGGTCAGTCCTCAAACCTATAACGTTTTTAATCAACAGAACTGACCTAGATTTGGATAGGATAATGTAGCTGAATTCACTAGGTTTGTGAATGTTGGCTGTACTGAACACACAAAGTGAAGTTCAGCAAGCTTTGTGTTCTCGCTGTTAGCAAGCTGCTCTTAGCACAAATTAAATTTAATATTGACAAATGCTATAACACATGTAGAAGCAGCCCAGGCTCTGACTCATCTGGTTCAACTACAAAAGGGAGGCTAAAATGAGATGAATTCTAGCCTATCTTAAACTTGACAGCTTCCCAAAGCTGCTGGGAATTCCAGCTGGTGATTTCTGAGGGTCTATAACAATTAAGTATACATTTATCTTAAAATCAAAATGAAACAAACAAAAAACCCCCAAAACACTTTTGTTTCCATGAAGCAGATCCCAAATGCTTTTATCCCTACCAGAACGTGAGGGAAAAGGAGAACTCTTGGGAGAAGTTGCCCTCAGGTGGAGCACCCCAGTCACCATCTTGAGTCCCTAACTGGCCAGCATCTGGTGTCCAATTACCTCCTGGTTACAAGACAGGGCAAGACGGAACCAAGTCAGTAAAGCTGAGCCGGTGGCTGGCGGGGGCCTCCACAAGGAACCGTAATCATTACCTTCTTGAATATGTGGACACTCTGGAATCCTTTTCTTTCATTGCCTGTTCTTCTACATATTTATTTGTATGATCTCAGTTTCATTTTGAAAAGCATAGAAAAAGGGCTAGGACACTACATGAAACAGAGAATGCTTCATGAAACAGAGAATGGACAGGATTATAGATCTTCCCACACTTTCAAAAATTTTATTGTAATCACAAAATTTTATTTCATAAAATACTAGCAAAGACATTATAATAGGATTTCAAACAGAATCCCAACTGAGATGTTGGAGAATCTGGTAAATGCCACGTCTAACTACACTTAAAAGAATGTCTTTGCTATGTACATAAATCATCTCAAGTGTCAGCATGTTTACTTCTTTACCATGAGACTAGTTCTTTAATTTAATTTTATTTTTTTTTAAAGATTTTATTTATTTATTTGACAGAGAGAGACACAGCGAGAGAGGGAACACAGGCAGGGGGAGTGGGAGAGGGAGAAGCAGGCTTCCCGCCGAGCAGGGAGCCCAATGCAGGGCTCGATCCCAGGACCCTGGGATCATGACCCGAGCCGAAGGCAGACGCTTAACAACTGAGCCACCCAGGCACCCCTAGTTCTTTCATTTTAAAACCAAACATAGGTTTTGTTTTCTGTGAGATTGAATCCAAATTTTTAAAATTATATTTTATCACTGAATATCTACTGGGTGGTCTGCACAATGAAATGCACTTCATATATATTATTTCACAATAATCTTATTATCTCATTGTGCAGATAAGTAAACTGAGAGTAAGAGAAGTGCATCCGGCCCCCAGGGCAATGAAGATGAGAGTTGACACGTGGCTTTCCATGTCTCAGGCAACCTTTAAATGGTTTACACGTATAACTGCAATTAATCCTCACAATAACCCTAAAAAAATGGGTTCTTTTATCATTCCCCTTTTACAGATGTGAAAACCGAGGCACAGGGCACATGAGTAACTTTCCCAAGGTCATGCAGCTAGTCAGTGGGAGTTAGGTTGGAAGCGACAGGGTCTGTCACTGGAGTCTCTGCCTTCAGTCACCATGTACTTCCTGGCAGAAATTTAACCTATACGTAGCAATTTCTATTAGAATATTGAAATATTCTATTACATCATATTCACAGTGTATGTAATTTTGGATACATATTAAATAAGTGACAAATATGTAAATTATGAAGCAAACATGAGGAGAATATCACCACTATCCTTGAAGCCCACTTGAGTGATCCTTCTATTGTCTTGGAATTTCAGTTTACCATTCTCTTATTTCTAAATAGTTTTATTACATACAGATATATCAATAAACAATATTTTATTTAGTTTTACATAGTAATAAATATTATAACACTCATAACATTGTATATAGTCTTCCGAAACTTGCTTTTTCTTCCCAAGATGTATCCATTTTCTCTGCATGTAACTCTAGTTTATTTTCATGACTGCATATACCATAACTTATTTTTCTCCATTCTTTCAGTGAACATTAGGGTTTTCAGTTTGTTGCTAATATGTACGTTTTTGTGATCAATCCTGGGAAATTCTTTTGGTACATGTGTGTAAGAAGTGTTATACTCCTAGGGAGTAGACCTAGGAATAAAATTGCTGAGCTATAGAGTAAAATGGTACACACATGCATGATTATCGCCAGATTGTTCTCCAAAGTGTTTGGACACTTTATACTCCTAATTGTCCGCATCTAGTTTATACTCTACTTTATACTCCTAATTGTCCAGCTCTTAGTTGTCCACATCTTTGCTAAAACTTGACTTGGTATTTTCAGACTGTAAAATGTTGCCCTTCTGGTACATGTAAATTGTATCTCTTTGAGATGTTGGCTTTTATTTCCCTGATTTCTTATCAGGTTTAGCATGTTTTCTCTTTAGTTAGTATTATCTCGTCTGTAAAATGCCTACATTTTTGTCTACTTTCCTGCTGGGTTAGTTCACTTTTCTTTTTTTCTCTTAAAGAATTCTCAATATATTCTATATGGTACTTATTGTTGACTGTATGTTTGCAAATATCTTCTTCCAATTTGTGGCTTGTCTTTCCTTTTTCTCTATGGTGATTTTTAATGAACAGAAGTTTTTCATTTCAATGTAGTCATGTTTTCAATCTTCTTATATGATTAGAGCTTCTTACACCCTCTTTAATAATCTTCCACTGCTCCTGATCAATAATTATTTCCTTATAGTTCACTCTTAAAAATTTCAAAGTTTTTGTCTCTCATGTGGCAGTAAGGGATTTATATTTTTGCATAAAGTGAGGTAGAAATCACTTTTGTTTTATATAAATACCAACTGTCCTAACACCATTTACTGAGAATTCATTCTTCTCCAGTGATCAGCAAATTTCCGTATATGTGAGGATTTATTTCTGTCCTCTATATTGTTTCATTCTAACCAAATTGTCTATCTTTCTACTAATACCACACAGTCTTAGTTATTATAGCTTTATAATAAGTCTTGGTATCTTGTAGGGCAATTTTCCCCTCACCTTATTGAATGTTGAAGAATGTCTTGCTCATTCTTTTTTTTAAATGAATAATTTTTGCCCAGGTACTTTTATCTAATAATGTACACAAACTTTATGTATATAGATTGATGAAGTTTTATATATCTGTACACCCATGTCACCACCATTAGGATGACAACATAGTACATTTCCCAGAAGGCTCATTCATACTCTCTTGCAGTCAATCTCCCTGTCATGGGTAAGCACTTTCTTACTTGCACCCATGTAGATTTGTTTTGCCTATTTTTAAATTTCATATAAATAGAATTATCTGTTATGTACTTTTTTGTGTGTTGGCTTCTTTTAGTCAAAATTATGTTTGTAAGATTCATCTCTGT
This sequence comes from Halichoerus grypus, assembly GCF_964656455.1. Lineage (NCBI taxonomy): Eukaryota > Metazoa > Chordata > Mammalia > Carnivora > Phocidae > Halichoerus > Halichoerus grypus. The sequence goes on along the minus strand of NC_135716.1, from coordinate 124,919,417 downwards.
TGATGCATATAGCAGTGGTTCTTTTTTGTGACTATATAGTATGACTTTGCATCAGAATTAGCAATTCTAATATTGTTGGTCTTTCGGTCAGTTCCAGCTTAGGGCTACCATGAATACAGTTGTTATGATCATTCTTGTATGTGCATTTTGGTGGACAAAGAGCTTATTTCTATTGGGTATATTGCAAGGAGTGGAATTGCTGAATCACTGGTACACCTGTGCTAGGACTTACTAGATATTGCCAGTTTGCCAAATTAGTTGCACCATTTTACACTCCCATCAGCAATAACTGAGTGCTCCATTTACTCCACATATTTACCAGTGCTTGGTATTAGCAGTCCTTATAAATGTATCCCTTTTGCTGGCTATATAGTGGTAAATCACCATGGTTTTAGATTTTCATATCCTTGATGAACAATGAAGTTGAGCATCTTTTCATATGCTTATTGAATATTTGCATATCCCCTTTTGTGACATGCCTAGTCTAAGCTTTTGACCATTCTTTTAGTTGGGTTGTCATGCTTTTTCTTCTTTACAGGAATTCTTTATATAATCTAGTTTCAACTCCTTTGTTATATATATTGCAGTGTATGACTTGCCTTTTCACTGTCTTAGTGGTATATTTTAATGACTGAAAGTTCTTAATTTTAATAATTTTAATTCTAATTTATCTCGATTTCATATATAGTATAATCTGTGTCCTATTTAAGAATTCTTACCTGGCCCATTGCCATCTCTTATGTTTTCTCCTAAAAGCTTTATGTTTTTTTCTTTTGTATTTGGATTTGTGATCCATCCCAAATTAATTCTGGGATATGAGGTGAGGTAGGGGTCAAGGGTTTCTTTGTTTTTTCCCCTTTAAGGAAATCCAGTGAAACAGCACCATTTATTGTAAATACCACCCTTTCTCCGCTGAATTAGAGTGTTGTTTTGGCGATAAATAGGCTACCATATATATGTGGGATTGTCTCTTAACTTTGAATTCTGTATCATTTTTATCTCTTGTACCATTATCACATTATCTTAATTATTATAACTTCATAAGTCTCAATATCTAGAAGTAGGAAGTATCCAGCTTATTCATCTTCAATATTGCTTTAACTTGGCATTTTGTATTTCCACATACACATAGAATTTTAGAATCAGAGTATCATTTTCCATATTTAATAAAACCTATTGGGATTTCTATTGTGATTGCATTGATTCTATGGATCAGTTTGGGGAGAACTGACATTTTACCAATAACAAATATTTCAATTCATGAACACAATTTGAAGTTTTCCATATAGAGATCTTCCACATCTTTTCTTATATCTGTTTAGGTGTTTGATAGATTCGGTGCTATTACAAATGGTTTTTTAAATTTAATTTTCTATCTGTTTGTGTTAGTATATACAAAAATACAATTGATTTTTGTATAGATCTTATATTCAGCGTTAGAGCTAAATGAACTCAGCGACTGTCAAGTTTAAATGAAGGCCATGTAGTACCATTAAAGTAATGTACTTTTTTAAGTGCATGGTATCAGGAGGTACAAGATGTCAATATGTCTCATTAACAGTGATGCTAAATTTGATCATTATATTAAGGTGGTGTCACGGTTAATTTCATGTGTTAACTTGGCTAGCCTGTGGTGCCTAGTTGTTTGGAAAAACACCAGTCTAGCTATTGCTGTGAAGATATTTTTTAGATTTGATAACACTGACAATCAAAGTAGACTTTGAGTAAAGCAGATTACCCTCCATGGTATGAATGGGGAGGGGGGCATTCATCCAATGAGATTTCCTGAAAAAGAAGCACGTTTCCCCTGAGAGTGCAACATAGAAACCCTGCCTGAGTTTCCCACTTACTAACCTGTCCTGCAGATTTCAGATTCAGGACTATAACATCGACTCCTATCTGAATTTCTAGCCTGCCTGCTTGCCCAAGATTTCAGACTTGCTAGCCTCCACAATCACATGAGCCAAGTCTTTAAAATTAACCTCTCTATAGATAGATAGAGAAATATAGAGATAGATGTATCCTATTGGTTTTGTTTCTCTGGAAAACCTTGACTCATGCAAGTGATGTCTCAGGTTTCTCCACTATAAAGTTACTATTTCCCCCTTTATAATTATTAGGAATCTTGCAGGAAGATGTTTTTAAATATGAAAATTTCCTGTTTCTCAACATAAACACTAATTTTAGCACCCATAGATGATTTTTGCTGCAATAATTGTTACTGTGGTACTTGACAAATGCTAGGGTTTTTTTTTTTTCTATTTTCATCATTTATTCTATATTTATTTTGCCTGAGATTAGGAACTGTGCTATAAGAAAAAGTCATCCATTCTTCCCATTTATTCAGATTTTTTAAATTGAGAAAACAATCCCATTTACAATTGTGTCAGTAAGAATAAAATACCTAGGAATAAATTTGACCAAGGAGGTAAAAGACCTGTACTCTGAAAACTATAAAACATTAATGAAAGAAATTAAAGACAACACAAATAAATGAAAAGACATACCATGATCATGGATTGGAAGAATTAATATTATTAAAATGTCCATACTACCCAAAGCAATCCACATATTCAATACAATCCCTATCAAACACCAATGGCATTTTTCACAGAACTAGAATAAATAATCCTAAAATTTGTATGGAACCACAAGAGAGTCTGAAGAGCCAAAGCAATCTTGAGAAGGAGGAACAAGGCTGGAAATATCACATTCCCAGATTTCAAGCTATACGACAAAACTATAGTAATCAAAACAGTATGGTACTGGCACAAAAACAGACACGTAGAATGATAGAACAGAAAAGAGCCCAAAAAGAAACCCACACTTATAAAATTAACCTATGACAAAGGAGGCAAGAATATCCAATGGAAAAAAGACAGTCCCTTCAATAAATGGTGCTGGTAAAACGGGAGAACTACACACAAAAGAATGAACTGGACCACTTTCTTATACACTATACAAAAAGTAGACTTAAAATGGGTTAAAGACTTAAATGTCAGAACTAAAACCATAAAACTTCTAGAAGAAAACATAGGCAGTAAGCTTTCACACTGGTCTCAGCAATAACAACAAAAGCAAGAAAAAACAAATGGGACTACAACAAATTAAAAAGGTTTTGCAGAGCAAAGGAAACCATCTATAAAATGAAAAGGTAACCTACTGAATGGGAGAAAGTATTTGCAAATGATCTATCCAATAAGGGGTCAACACCAAAATATACAAAGACCTCTCACAACTCAGCACCAAAAGAACATACAATCTTAAAAAATGGGCAGAAGACCTGAATAGACATTTTTCCAAAGAAGACATACAGATGGCCAACAGACATGAGAAAAGGTGCTTAACATCACTAATCATCAGGGAAATGCAAATCAAAACCACAATGAGACATCACCTCACACCTGTCAGAATGGCTATTATTAAAAAGACAAGAAATAACAAGTGTTGATGAGGATGTGGAGAAGGGAACTGTAATGCACTGTTGGTGGGAATATAAATAGGTGCAGCCATTATGGAAAGCAATAAGGAGATTCCTTTAAAAATTAAAAATAGAACTATCATATGATCCAGCAATTCCACTTCTGGCTATTTATCAGAAGAAAACAAAAACAAGAACTGAGAAATACATATGCATTGCAGCATTAATTACAAAGGCTGAAGGTCAAGATATGGAAGGAAGTTTAGTGTCCATGGATAAAGAAGATGTGAGATATATATATATATATATATATATATATATATATATACACACACACACATACACACAAAGGAATATTACTCATATTACTCAGCCATAAAAAAGAATGAAATCTGGCCATTTGTGACAACATGGATGGATCTAGAGGTTATTATGATAAGTGAAATTAGTCAGAGAGAACAAATGCCATATGATTTCACTTATATGTGGAATCTAAAAAGCCAATCAAATGAACAAAACAGAGACTCAGATACAGAGAACAAACTGATAGTTGCCAGAGGGGAGAGGTGTGGGAGGGATGGATGAAATAGGTGAAGGGGCGTAAGAGGTACAATCTTCCAGTTATACATAAGACATGGGGATATACAGCATAGGGACTATAGTCAATAATACTGTAAAAACTTTTTTTCTATGGTGATAGATGGTAACTAGACTTATCATGGTAATCATTTTGTAATGTATATAAATATTGAATCACAATGAAGCTAATACAATATTGTATGTCAATTATACTTCAATTTTAAAAAGTTTAAGGTGGACACATCTCCACCTTCAAAGCAAAATAAAATAAAACAAAGTAAAACAGTAAAATAAAACAAAATACAATTTTTTTAAAATTTCCAAATACATAAGGATTTACTAATTTTTGTGTGGTGATATCTAACTTAATTGTTATAGCCAGAGAATGTGGTCATTATGCTAATTCTTTGAAATATTCAATATTTGTTTTATATACTACATTTGCCAAGTTGTGTAAGTGTTCCATGAGTACTTGAGAAGAATGTGTATTTTTAAAATTTTGGTGGTCTAGATTCCTATATTTGTCCATTAAATCAAGTTTGCCAATTGGGTTGTTCAAATTTTTTACATTGTTACTAATTTTAGTCTGCTCAAATAATAATAGAGAAGTGTTTTGAAGCCCTCCAGTATGACATTGAGTTTTCTTCCAGTAGTCTACAAACACTTTGCATTAGCTATGGTGAGATGCAGACAAGTTTGTAATTATTTTATCTTCCCGGTTAAATTACTTTTTATCATTTGGTATTAACCACTGTTATCCCTACCATAGCCTTTTCCTTAAAGTCTGTATTTTTCTGCCATTAAAATAGCTACCTCAATATCCGTTTGGTTTTATTATTGTTGCCGACCTTGAATTCCATGATGAAGATGTCGACTTGGTGATGTTAGCCGTGTATCACTGAAGCTTGTTAAGCATGGAAGTCATAGGAATAAAGCAATGTTTCATGGGTTTCTAGGAATGCTAAAAACTTTTCTTCTGCTAAGAATTACTTTTTAAAGAAAAACATCAAAATAACTAAGTATCAATGCTTCAATTTCTGAAAGATTATTCGTCGTTCTCCATTTAATTGTAAGTGGTTCTAATGTGGAGAGAAAAAATCTTGTTTGGCTTATTTTAGTAATAATAAACCTGTATCCTTAAAACCAGATGTCTTTCACCATAGATTAACCATCACTATTGCCAAATGTGTGTGTGTGTGTGTGTGTGTGTGTGTGTGTGTACAGTTTATTCTGTCTATAATGGGCTTCTTTAAGCAGGTATCGAAACTGTTGGTCTGATTCTGGCAAATAAAATGGAGAAATGACACAGCTGAGGGCAGAAAAGTGAGCCCTCATTGTCCTATCTTATTCAGCTGCGAAGGGCAGTCTTTGCCCACAGAGTTCAGGGTAGTCGCTGTGTGCCCCCGTGAAGCAAAAGCCTGTAAGCCAGCCGATGTCAGAAGTCCAGGCTCCCTCCCTTCCCAGCTGGGTGCCTCTCAACTGCATTGCTAGACCTCTATTTTCTGTAAAACTGGGGTCCTTCCAATTGTTTCCATTTTCAGTGTTGTGGTAAGAATTTTTTTTTTTTTTAAGATTTTATTTATTTGTCAGAGAGAGAGAGAGAGAGCACAAGCAGGCGGAGGGGCAGAAGGAGAGGCAGGCTCCCCACCAAGCAGGGAGCCCAACGAGGGACTCAATCCCAAGACCCTGGGATCAAGACCCAAGCCAAAGGCAGCCACCCAAACAACCGAGCCACCCTGGCATAAGAAAGAAAACTTTAAAAGTAGGGATCAACATTAAAAAGAGAGAGCAAGAGCAGGTCTTTTAGTGAAGGTGTGGTAAGAATTAAATAAGAATACACGGAGGGTTCATGATAACTCAGTCCCAGCATGGGTGGAGGGGTCCTTTAAAAGTGCCTAAAAGAAATGGCTACATAGATCTGTAGACACCCGTGAGGTCAAAGTCGCTATGGCTTCCCCCATGTTAAAACATCTGCCTACCTGAGAAGTGCTTCCCACTCAATGCCCTTCCTCTCTCCTGCCCACCTTCTCTGGCCACTAGCCTTAAGACTCATGTTCCGCGTTGCCTCTGACGAAGCATTTCCTGATCTCACCACGTGGAGCTGACCCTTCCTCCCATTCTATTCTGTATAGATGTCTCTCCTAGCATTCATTAAATGTCTCACTTCCCACACTAGAACCCACCCCAAAACCAAGGAGTTTGGGTTCAGGTCCAGCTGGGATTCAACTCTGTCTCTGGTGCCTGCGTGATGCCTTGATCCAAGTAGAGGTGCTCAGGAAAGTGGGGGAGAGAGGAAAAGAAAAATCGTTTCAGTCAACAGGAAGACGTTTCTGTCCTCCCCCTCATAATCTAGTGGGTGATAAAGGTGCACACATGGAATGTTGATAACAAGACAGTTGAACCCAAGGCTCTGTGGGATAGGGAGGAGATGAATCCTGCCCCGAGAGCCTGTCTGGTGAGTTAGAAATGTCTTTAGTCCATCTCATTTATTGCAAAGTAATTTAACTCTTTGATGGGATAGACTTGTATGATGAGTTACATCACAATGGGCTTTTTTCCCCCAATAGGTAGTTTCTTCCCCCTTTGAAAAGTAAAGCTTTCGGCAATTATTTGATCTTTGTTTGAAATCAATTAAATATTAAAGGATCTTTCCCTCCTTTGCATGAGCCAACCCAACTGAAAGTCCATATCACAGGGTTCTGAGAAAAGGAGAGTTTTGCATCAATTCGTCCCCTCCGTCCCCACTCACAGGTACTGCTCCCCTGTTCCGTGCTCCTAACTCTGGCCTGGACGACCATGGCCTTCCAGGATTGCCTTTCTCCAACTCATTTGTTCCCCAAGGCAAAATGAGTCTCATCAAGTATAAATTTCACTCAGAACCTTCCTCTGAATCCTGACTAGCTGCTCGATTTAGTCTCCTGCCATAGCCTGGATTCAGGACCCATGGCCTGCCTCATTAGCTTCGGTCCCATCTCTCACGGCTCCTCCATATGTGTCCCAAAGCTCCAGCTATACCAGCTGATTTAAGGTGGCTCCAGGTTTGCTCATGCCGCTCCTGCACCTTGAGTGCACCCCCTCCCCTGTGTTCACAGCTCTGACAAGCCTTCCCCACACAACCCTTGCCCCTGGCTGCACACTGGCTCTAACACCTGCTGCCATGGGCAGCCCAGCTTCCATGTTCCCACCTTTCAGGCCATAGGTCCCCATATTTTCTTTGGAAAATCAATCCCTCCACACTTCATTATGTAGTTAATGAGGGATTAATTCTAGATAGAGCTCCAGGGATGGGCTCTGATTGGCTTAAACCTACTGGCATATCCGGTCTCCCAGACCCAATAATTGGTTCATGGATGGGAACATGGCCCTATGCAGGGATACAAACTCTTCCCCCAGCTCATGGTGCTTGGGGGTTTGAGACTGCTAAAGCCATATTTGCTACCACAAGAGGAATCACCTTGTGATTGGAGCCATCCCAGGGGGAGCAGATATGACAGATAGAGCTTAGAATGTCATTAGTGCTGGATCGAGCTGAGCCTGAAGACAAACCTCTTCCGGACATTCAGTGATGTAAATAAATACTTTTAAAAATTATTATTTAAGCATATTTGTGTTGGGTTTTTGTCACTTTCCGAAAAACTGTGTCCAACCATTATTGTCAATTCAATGACACCTTCTAGAATCTCTCCTGGAACTCTCTTCACCAGTGTTCTGGCTCCCCTACTATAAATGCCTTAGAGACAGAGGCAGTGCCATTCACATAGAAGGCATTTGTACTTGGCAAATGTTGGAGGAATAAGGACACAACGTGAGGACACAGAGCAACACCAGGGAGCGGTGAAGTGCATTATCAGTACAAAGATGTTTGTAATAATTTACCACCCTGTTGGGTATTATTCTTGACTGTGGTTCTCCAGGCTTTCATTATGTCTTCTTGGTAGGAAGTTTGTTGATGCAAGTATAGCCAGATATTACTGGGAAGCCATCAATAAAACTATAACATAATAGGATAGAAAATTAAAAGGTGCATTTTAGGAAGAATGTCAGTACCCGTCTGTAAAACTTTTAATTATGTTGATACATACACATATATGTGCATTAGGCCACAGTGTAAAATGTATTTCTTACTGCAGATGGAAGCACAATATTTTTGAAAACTATTGATCTGGCTCCCACCTGAGACAATTCTATAATACGGAATATAAAACGATTGAAAATAACAGAGTGTAGGATGTTAGAGAGGGTACTTCTTTTGTGTTAACTTCTTTTTTAGTCATATATATATACGTAGTGATATGGGAAACAAAGGCAAAAGAAAAATTAAATTTCCTTACTACTTACAGCCCATTGATGCGTCCTTGAAACAGGAAGAGTGACCTTCCTCTAGGAACTCAGCTGCCTCGATGTTGACACTCTGCTAAGGGCAAGAGGCAATCTTGGCCCGACCCCTGGGATCCTGTAAGTCTTCTTTAACATATAAAAATTCCTTTGGAAACTTCCTTTATCTCTACCCCCCAAGATATGTGTTGACAATCATCCCCCAAGCATATGACCCACTGATATATATCTGAAGGGTCTCATGACTGAGTCTTTATTAAACAGTAATAAATGACCTTTTCCTAACAAAAGCTAACCCCCTCAAGGTCCTGGAAACCTTGCTTCCAAAATTCCTTAGAGACTGACTCTATCCCTAACCTCCCCCAAATCCCCCAACTGGAAAGTATATAATGGGCCCCTCCTCATGACCCCAGTGCAGCTTTTTCTGCCCACCGGTCCTGTCCCCATGCTTTCATAAAACCACCTGTTTGCACCAAAGACGTCTCAAGAATTTTCTTGGCCGTCGGCTCCGAGCCCCAACATCTTTACTACATCACATAGGAGTCACAATGGGAGATATATTTCTTACTGTGGGTGGTAGCCAAAAAGTTTGAAAACCACTGATCAGCTTTCTCCCTAAGGCCAGAAATATTACAAAACAGTATGACTGAGCTGCAGCCACAATGTGAAGAGATGGAAGGGGGCTTCATCGTCGCCTCTGCCCTGCACGCTGTGTGTAGGCAGGTAGTGTATTTGTAGAAGGACTGCTGGGCTTCTAGACAGTCAGTGACGGGCACACGCAAGCAACTGCTTGTAGAGCTCAGGCAGACCACAGGGCTGGACGGGGCTTGTAGCGTTCCTGCCTATTTCCTCACCCAACCCTTCAAGGTACCGAGTTAAAAGCCATGTAGACACAGGAGCCAGGAGCCTTTGGAGAAAGAGGCTAAACATTTTGAACTGCTTCTTACCTTTGGCTTTCGGCCTAAAGGAGCCCCAAGGGTGTACTCTGCAAAAAACCTGACCTTGGGGATTAAAGTTACAGAGGCAATCTACTAGAATTGGAGGATGTTTGAGTATCTGGAGAATAAAAGTAACAAAAGCCAGGTGTCTCTTAAAAAGCAGACAATTTGCTTTAAAAAAAAAAAAAATGTTGCTCTTCTCATGTTTTAAATTGTTCATCCATTTTTTCCCATATTTATTTTTAGTTTGTTTCATTCTCTAAACGTTTAGCACTTAGAGAATGTTAGATTCCTTTGACTAGTTTTAGTTTTATTTTTATCTTCCTTTAAAATAGTTTCAGCTACCTGGCTTACTCTTTACATTCCATTTAAATTTTCCCTCCATTGTTGCCACTTTAAAACATTTTTGTTTCCCTTTCCTACTTCTGCTTTATTCACAAACACATCCTTGGAATTCTAAGCTTCTGATTCTAACATCTAAAATTTTAATTCTTTAGTCTCATTTTCCCCAGTTATACTTTGTAACTGGGATTTTGGTTTTGTTGTTTAACTCGTGTAATGTATTGTTTTTATTCCTTTTATTTAGTTTCCCTTATTTCAGCCTCAATTTCTCTCCCCCGCCTTTGGTTTTATTGGTTTATAAGTGTATTTTCTTATTTGTAATTTTAATTATTCTTTTCCTTATATAATGTGCATTTATCAGACTGACAAGCTACAGAAATGCTAAACTCAGGCTCTTAACCACTATTCTCTTCGGCCTTCTTATTCTGTAAGCACTTTCCTCACTAACCGAACTAGAATATTTCCTCCACCAGTGTGCCTCTAACATATTTCTTCCCCTTTGATCCATCTTCTCTCTTGGCAAGGTTACAAGAAATCCTGTTGCCTGAATCTTTTCATTTCCATGTACTCATTACAAAGAGCAAAAAGAAGCTGCCTAGAGCCAAAAGAATCCAGAGTTTTTAAAACAGAGTCAACGAGCCCCTTTTTGGATGGTTTCCGCACGTATGATAAGGCTGCTCTTCGCCTGGGCTGGCCCCAGCTGCCAGACTGTGTCGGAAGGAGGTACTTCTTCCATCTCTTAACCCTCCGTGAAAGTCTCCCAGGGAGGCCTTCAGAATGAGGCAGAGGTGGTAAGAAGGGGCTCCAATCCTTTGTCCAGCATTCTGAGAGGGAAGAGGGCTTTCCCTTGAATCCAGCCAGAGGCATAATTTGAACAATTTAAATAACTGTGGCCAAGAATCTCACCATTTAATGCCATCGGGGTCCTGAGAGGTGTGTTGGTCCAAGTCCAAAGAGGAGACAGAAATCCCATAGCAATTTGAATGAGGACTAAGAGTAAGGGGGAATTTGCCAGTGAAGGGAAAGAGAACTCAACAGACTAGAAGAAGAGCAGGTGTCAGAGGCAGCCACCAGCCCTCGGGCTGAGAGAGGGGACCCAAGGAAGAAGCCACCCCTCAGGGGGCTGAGGTCCAGACATTCTTGGGGAGGGTGCAGTGGGGCTCACTGGACAGCAGAGAGGTTCACTGAGAGGTCATCTCCATGGAACTTGCTGGAAAGCTGCTCTCTGGAGAGCTAGGCAAAGCTATCCTCTGAAAGAAGCCACACCTAAGAACTCCTGAAAATCAGCCACCTATAGGGCGTGGGGCAAGTTGTCCAGGAGGAGGTGCCTGGCCAGCAGCACCCCATGATGGAGACGCCCACGGACGTGTGCTGGGGGAAGGTGCCCTCCGTATGTACTCTGCTGCAATGCTGCGGGAGCCAGGTTGCTGGGGCTAGCCAGCCACTCAGGACGAGGTGCTTTGCCCAGCAACCGTTTCGTTGGTGCTCTGTGGGGCCAGCCACAAGGTGCCGCAGAAAACACACCGACAGCAGGAGACATGGGAGGAGCACACCAGAAACGGGAAGGGAAGCTCCTTCTTCCTGCCACACTCCCCCAGCACCCTCAATTGACAAAGCTTAACATCATGTTAACCACAAAAGAACTTCTTAAGGGTTCAGCTCCATTATCACAGATGGATAATGAATGGATCTGGAGCTAAGAGACAATGAACTGATAATTGGACAGGTATACCCCTTTGGCTACTTAGCTTCTGCATTCACTCTTCTACACACATTTGAGGCCTGTACAACAATGATACAATTCTATATTTCCATCTAACGCGATGTTGCTATTTGTCCAAGCAAAGACGTTCTCACCCTTCACCAAATAAGGAGGAGATGCACAGCCAGAATGGCACTGTATGCACTCTTGGCTTTATTAATTACCCCCTAACTTCCATCAGTCCCACTGAATATTTTCTTACTTTAATACTATATTATAAGGTTAAGCACCACCAGCTTGCATAAAATAAAAATGCGGAAAGAGAGAGAAATAACGGGCACACATAAACATGTAATAGGCAAAGAGGAGATCTGTAAAGCTATTACAAAATCCTCATTTCAGTAGTTGGCCATGGGCTATTGCTGATATCTATGGCTTCCTATGTTCCTCTACCTATTTATTTCCCTTGCTCTCAGCCAGAAGCTGAATCAGTCAGTTCTTTACTGGGTGGAGTGGCCCAAACCTTCATTCAGACAACTGAGTCCTCAATCATCCTGCTTTTTTTTTGGGGGGGGGGTTGTTTCAGCTTTCCATTAATGTTTGCTATTGGTCATGGAACTAGTAAGGCGCACCCCCAAAGAGATCCCTTTGCCATATGGACCCCCCCTTGCCTACAGTGTGTAGCAGCTACTCCATTTCCCTTTGGTAATTGGCCTCAATCACTCCAGCCAGTATAGAAACCCCTTATTTTTGGCATGTTCAGTGATATCAGGGTCCAAAATGGCTCGGTGCAGTCTTCTCTTCAAAATTAATGGAGCCACTGTGGTGTCCCCTGGATGAAAGCATTCCTCTCTTCAGGGCTAAGACCGCCATACTAGCAAACTCAAAGTTGGCAGGACAGGAAGCAGAGATTCTGTGAATGGATTATTAGGTGTAAGAGTGAGAAGAGCTGCCCTTTCCACTCCTTGTTCCCAGAGCTGTGTATTCTGGCCATGGGTGAAATAATGCCATGTAGTGGTCTCTGGTTCAAAGCCTGTATTTACCCTGTCAAACAGAACCCCCTTCTTTCAGAGTGCTATCTCCAGGTGGGGGCATAACTACCTCTTCAGTGAGCCAGCCACTCCCAGGTTATGGGGTATGTGGTAAGTTCAAGTAATTCCATGGTCATATGCTCACCGATGCACTTCCTTTGCTGGGTAATGAGTTCCTTGCTCAGACTCAATACTGTGCAGAATGCCATGATGGTAGATAAAGATGTCTGTGAGTCTATTGATGGTGATGCTGGTAGAAGCTTTAAGAGCAGAGAATGCAAATCCATACCCAATATATGTGTCTATTTCAGTGTGGAGAAATTTCTGCCCACTCCATGGTGGTCAATATAATCAACCTATTACTGGTCAGCTGGGGAATGGAAGCACCAATTAGCGGCTGAGTTTTAATGCAGGTCTCTGCTGTCGGTAGACTAGGCACTACTCAGTTGAGCCCATAGTCTCCATCCTGGCCACCATAACCACATCCCCTCCCCCCCGCCATGGGCCCAGTGAGCAAGCACTGGGAAAAATGTTTAACTGACATCCACAGAATATATCATTTCGCCCACCTGATTACTAAGAGCCTCCTCTGCAGTACATGCTTTTGTGAGCACTTACGTGGGACACAGATACCTTTATAATATGCCCCTATTCAGAGAGGATTCAGAATCTAAACTGAGAAAAAGAAATAGAGAAGAGCTGGGTAGTGAGATGATAATAAGAGATTATAAGTTCAGTTTGGGTTATACTGAGTTTGAGATTCCTGTGGGGCTTTCCAGTACAAAAGGGCATTTCTGGAACTCAAGGGAGATGCTGAGATGGAGAAATTTGGCTGCCGGTGACGTGGAGGTAACAGTGGAAACCACAGATGGGGATGAAAGTACGCAGGGACAGTGTTGAATCTGAAGAGTTTGAGGGCAGAATTCTGCAGAAGGGCTGCTATGGGATGTCAAAGACCGAGGAGAGGCTGAGTGAAGAAAACTCGGTGAGCGAGCAGGACCATGGGGGCAGAGGAGGAAATGTTTTTAAAGGTGAATGTCATCAACAATTGTTACATATTAGGGAGAGAGAAGAAAGGTACAGGCAGAAAAATCCCACCAGATTTGGCAAATTAAGAGATCATTGGTATCAGTAAAGAAAATAGTTTCGGGGCAGTGGTGGAAGCAGAAGCTAGATTCGTGGAAAGGTTCACAAACGAATACAGGGCAGGGAAGTCAAGTCAGTGAATGCCACCCATTCATTCAAAATAATAGGCTATGAAATGAAGTAGAACAGAACTCTATACTATATAGCATTTCTATATTTGCATTTAAAAGGGAAATAGGATCTTGAGCTTTTAAGATGAGAAAGCTTGAACATCTTTGAAAACGTAAGGGAAATCACATCCATGCAAAGGAAGACTGACTGCAGGATAAGGAGAGGTGCGTTTATTAGTAAGCAATATCCCAGAAGAAGGGATGGAGTCAATGACTCAATCTCCAAGACCAAAGGCGGGGGGGGGGGGGGGAATGGGATGGAGGAAAACAGAGGTCAATTTGCAGGCAGTAGAGAAGGAAGTTAAGCCGGTTACCTTCCCTCAATTTCCTTTTCAGATTACAAAGCAAAATATTCCAATGACTGGAAAGTCTGAGTCAGTGGGACAGGAATGAAGAAAATCTATAGTTTTGAAAGAGCAGTCGTGGGAAATGGAGGGGGTAAAGAAATACAGAAATCTGATTGCTTAGTCAAATTTCACTTCCATCTTAAAGTCTTCTCTGCCCCTTCCCCTGGAAGTAAACAATATTAATAACATATGTATATATCAACTACGAATAGGTTTGGTTTTTTTTCTAAAACGCCTTAAATGGCACTTGTCATTTTCTGCTATGTAGTTACTTCATCTCTTCATGTGAGTCTTTCAAGAAGTAATTTTTAACTCTTAAAAAAAGAACCCTGTTTCTTTGTATCGCTCAAAGCATCTGCCAGAGTGGGTAACACATTAACACAGTGTTTCAGCGACAATCCCTGCACAACAAACCAAACTAAACTTAGTGGAATAAAATAGTTTTTCCCCCAAATTATTGTCTCACAGTTCTGGTGATCAACGAGGAGGTTCTCACTTGGGGGTCAGCCTCTTCAGTTGTTGCAGTCAGGAAGCCTCGGCAGGCTGTCTCCCTCATCTCTCGGGAGCGCTGTTGGCTACTAGCTGGGACCTAACCGGGGCTGTTGGCCAGAATACACATGCGTGGCTCCTCCGTGTGGCCTGGGCTTCCGCAGGGCCTGGTGGCTGGGCTCCAATAGCGAGCGTCCTGAGAAAAAGAGTCAGGCAGATGCTAGATCACCTTTTATGATCTGGCTTTGTAAGTCACGCAGTATTGTTCTACCACATTCTATTTATTAGAGTTAGGTCACTAGGGCCAGGCCATATTCAGGGGAGGGGCATTTAGGCTCCACCTCTTGATGAGAGGAGTGTCAAAGAATTTGCAGATACTACATGAGCCACTTACTACAGTAAGTGCTAATTAGATGCCTGTTTAACCATTAAACATTTTGGAAAAGGCTCAGAAGAAAAAAAAATGAGAGTGGTGCAGTCTTAAAAGGTCTGACTAGAAGTCAATAATAATGCTGAGAAGTCAATTAAACCCATAAAATATGCTACCCATGGCTGTTTTACAAGTATTTGCTATCTTTTACAGTCTCCTTTTAGGATAAAGTTGGGTTGTTTAGTCTAGGAAGACAAAGTAGATCAGTGTTTCTCCTACTTTCACGTGCATGAGAACTTCCTCGGGGACCTTGTTAAAATGCAGATTCTGGTTCAGTGGGTCTGAGGTGGGGCCTGACGTGAGCCATGGACCACGCACGAATAGCAAGCTAGCCGGAGGCAGTAGTAGGGGTGACTACCCGGCTCCTGTGCTCGCTCCCTTCTCTAGGAGAGGCCCTAACAGCCGGGGGTATGCCACCACACGTCCTGATGTACTTACAGGACCCTGACCTTCTGGCCAAGTGGACCCTTGATGCCGGCAAGATTAGTCTGTTCTTCCACAAGCCTTTTAGAATAGAAATAATGGAAGAGTAATATTCCTCTCTCTTGTGGTGAAGCACAGGACATAAGGCTCTGGTATTACCACCCATATGAGAAAGCCAGTCTCTGGGAGGGATGAAGAAATGCAGAGAAGAATATCCAGGTGCCATTCCAGTCCCTGGTGAGGCTCAGGCCAGATCCCCATCAAATTCCCTTCTCGGTCTAAATTTGTTCTAGTTGGGTTTCTATCATTTGAAACTTAAAAGTCCTAACTAACATGGGGTGTGGGGAGAAGAGGATGTCTCCTGGAAATGCAGTACCCACTGGGATGGGGGGACATCAGAAAACTTCGGACTGGATTATTATCCAGACATCAGGGGCCTGGGGTGAGGACAGACTGTCCATTCAATCATGCTAAAGGTGTATTTCTAACGAAGTGGGTAGACCACAGAGGGAGTTAAACACATCAACTTCTAAGGCTCTGGGAAGAGAAGGGAATAGGAGAGTCTGGGAGCACCATGGCTAATGTTCTTTAGAGTGACCCCTGGGCCTGAGTGGAGGTTAAAAACAAGGGCTAGGTAGAGTCCTGGCCAGCAAAGAACAAAGGGGTGAAATTTTCCTGTGTTAGGCACTGTATGACGTGCTCTTCCTTGATGACCTGAGTTAATGTCCCCAGGAAAGTGTCCTACGTCACTCTGCCGGCTGTCCCCGAAACCCGAGGATGGTCAGCGGCTGGTACTTCCACAGTTTGAAAAGGTCAGATCGCATGAACATGAGCCCCATCACGTGAGCCTCAGGCGACAGGCCCTACGACTGGCTGGTCCACAGGCATATCTGGAAGTCCCCTGAGGTCTCTGAGGCTGCAAGCAGCCCACAGCAGACAGTAAGCTCCTTTTTATGAGAGTTTCCACCTTGCTATGTTTGAACTAAGTGAATTTTTAATAACCAGTGTCTTGGTCACACCTTCAACTACATCAATCCCATATTCAAGGGTCTATGCAGTTGAAATAAACCGAACATTTCATAGCACATTTCCAAAACAGAAACATTTTTGCACTGAGATAAAAAAGACTGGGTACCACCACGGTGTATCGTCCATGAATGGAAAGACTTTCGTATTTACAAGGCAAGGACGTGTGCAGATGGGACAGGCAGCAACAGAACGGCGATCCCGGAGAACACTTCCTTTGTGGGAAATGCCCTCGGGTAAAAGATGCGACAATGAAGTAATGAGGCTGACCTCAGAGAGCCAAAATGGATGCTGATCTCATTATTTTGTAGACATACCTTGTGGTATGTTTATAAAATATTTCTTTCACAAGTTAAAACAGAAACTGCTACAGATGGATTTAAATTTTGGTAAAATCAATGGAAAAAGTTGTATGTTAATGTAACATTTGTTGTAAAGATTCCAGAAACATACGAGTCAAAATTTCAAATTATGATTCCCACAGTAACTGTAACTCTGCTATACAACCTACATAATGGAAGAAATGTTATCAACATATACCATAGTAGAAAATACTCGGTAAGCAGAAACAAGCTGAGTTATGCTTGTTGTGGGAATCATCATTTTCAACTAGCTGAGGATATAAAAAAATTGAAACCATAAATGCATGCATTATTTTATGTATTTAATTCCAATTTTTCTTGATCCAATTTAATCAGCTTTGCATCCAAACTACATTTCCCTTTCATAAACTGCAAATGAATGCCTTTCATAATTTTAAAATCCACATCATTTGGTTTCTTTTTCTCCTGCAGGCTGCCTTTGCCGAATGGCATCATTATATCCTGTCCCTCCCCTAAAAGGTCAGGCCATGTGTGCCGGGACCCATTTATCTATATTCTTCGTCTCCCCCAAAGGACACCCAGGCGGGAGGGGGAGAAAAAGAACACCAAAGAGAACAAGAAGCACGTTAAGTAGCTTATACAGGTAAGTAAGTGCAGCAGAACAAGGGACAGTGGGATCATTAACTTCCCTGTTGGTATCTTCCTAAGCCAAAATAAGGAAAATAGCACCACCATATATTAACAATTTCCAAAGTGTTTAGTCATAACATTATCTCATCTGATCCTCACAACAACACTGTGAGAAAGGCAAGAAGAAAACCCCTTTCCATTGTTCAGCTCTTTGTGGCTCCAGAGTATATTTAAGGATGCGCTTTTCTGGTATAATTTGAAGTCTGGACTATTTAATTGCATTTACAAAATTACCCACTTACCACATGCAGCGGATTTACTTATTATTGAAAGCAGAATATACTTTATGTAAAAACATTATGGTTATGAGCTGAACATTTAACATAGATTAAGCTTTCTGCTTTAACTATATTCTGAAAATTCAATAATGAAACAGAAAGAGAAATAACTGCCCTTTGAAACTCTGCCTGGGCAAAATTAATCCTGTATATTATATCCAGTATTACTTTTCCCAGTTTGGTTTTAACTAAGAAGGGCACCTTCTACAGCCTCTGGAGAGGAAGCCTTATACTTTCCAGCAGTCTTTACCGTCAGGGTGTATTTCATTATATTCAAACTAAATTACTTTGGCTCAAGATCAATCATATTTCCTTTTGACGCTAAGTAGCTCCGCCTCACCCTAGTGTTCATGACCTTGTGTAAGTGTTTGCAGGGTGCTCTGGTCAACCTTTTCTGTCTCTTAGTGCTACTATGATCTGGCTAGTCAAGAGTAGGTTTGTTTTCCCCTCTATGTACAAAAGAATCCCTCTCCATTTATTCAGATAAAATATCTGAATTCATCGAGTACACCAATAAAAAGATCAATTCAAATGAAGATTCAGAGCAGGCAAAAAGCCTTAATATCATTTGTTCTAACCTGAGAGTTAACAATTAATCCTCTGCCCGTGAAGTGTACGACCATTTTGCATGTAATTAAAGGGCAATATTTTAAGTGTTAAAAGGAAAACAAATCCTAAGGAATATTAATTTTATGAGGTTTTATTGTGGAGGAAGAGTTGTCTTCTTAATGTTACCTATAATTATAAATCAGATCTTTGTAATGAATAAAGATTAACACATAAATTCTTGGGGAAAAAAAAAACAGATAAAATACAAAAAGGTATCCTGTGGGACATGAACACTCAACTTTCATGGTTTTTCCCCCCTGATATGCAAAACAACAACAACAAAAAAAAACCAATATCTGGGGCTGATGGCAAAACACAATCTCAATACTATTGCCAGTTATGAGAAAGATAGGCAGATGGCTGATGAGCTAAAAGAAATCAGTGATGAAGTTCATGTGAATTCTTAAATCTTCTTGGAGAGCAAAAGGGTCTTTTCTGCCTTAAGTGATGCATCAGTCAAACAAAAAGGCAGGGTTCTACGTGTGACCTTTCCAGACAGTCATCCACTCTCATCCACTCTATGGGATTATCTCAGGAAAAGTACAGACCCAGCCAGTGACAAGGTTCACCTTAAACAGAATGAAATGTCTCTTTCAATATGGAAATTGAAGAGGAGGTAATCAATTCTTGAGGATCACAGAATGCTTAGAAATGTAAAATGATGGGGTCTGTTTCTCTTGAGCAGTCAATAATATGAAATTCTCAAAGGTCTTATATTTTCCAGGCAAACTGACAGCAAATAAGGTCCCAAAGACTATCAGTACCATAAGTTAAGGAACTCATTTTTTTATATTTACTTATAATTAAAGCTGCAGAATTCCATGAATGGCTGACAGTAAAATACTAACCCACTGAAGAATCAACCAAAGGAAGATTCTGAGAACAAGGTAAGTAGGTCCAACAACAGAAGAGTGTTAAATAACTTACTGTACATTCATAAAATGGATACTGTGCAACCATTCACACTGTGTTCTGAAAAATGTCCAAGGAGAGGGAAAGGGTTGATAACATATTGTAAAATGAAAAGTTACAGAGTGAAATATTCTATACGATCTCTATTTAGGAAAAAAATATGTACATTGAAAAAAAAAGACTAGGAGGACACACACAAAATTCCTAACAAGAAATTACCTCTGCTAGTGAGAATTTAAATGTCTTCACATTTTTTTCTTTTCCGAATGAAAAGGGGGTAAGATTAGGGGAAATTTTTATTTTCAAAAACAGCCATTAAATATACTCTGATCTTTGTCCAATCTTTTTAATAACATGCACAACAAAAAACAAGTATAGTTAGTGCCACTTAGCATTTGCATTAACAGTTATTTATCTTTAAGTTATAAAATCAATAGTTCATTCAAATTTAGTTTCCCTATACTTTTTGCCCAATTCACACAAGAACAATGTATTTTTTAAAACGTATAATGACATAAAACTTTATCCAAGGTTGCAGTCTTCCATGCCATCTTCTTCACACATCACGTCTAGAAAATGAACTTCATATGCTTGATTCCATAAGTTTTGAAGAAAACCATTATAATGAGTGCCCACAATCCCAGAATAAAACCCCCAGGAGGATGCCAATCTTTCAGCTTTGGTTTCTGCAAAACAAAGAGGACACGGTAAACTTAACAATAATGGGTCAAACAAATACTGATGGGAAACAGAAATTTCACAGGCTGTGTTTGAAGGGGAAGTAATTTAGCCAAATTAAGTGTATTAGGACAGCAACAACAACAAAAGCTTCTAACTGGGTAAATATTTCAATGTGGTTCTTACAAAGGTCAGTTTCAGACGCCATTTTGTTTCTTCAAAGAGGCTTCGTTGACTACCCAGCCAAACAGCTCTCTTCACCCAAGCTCTTCAGTAGCCTACTAGTCCTTCTCACTTTGAATTTATATATTCATTAGTTTGTTGGTTTTGTCTGTCTCTCCCACTAGACTATAACTCTATGAGGGTCATCTTGCTTGTACTCCCAGCACCCCCTGTCACGGTGCCTGGCACACAGGAGACATACGTATATTATACTGATTAAGTCACTGGAAAAACAAATGCTATCCAATTCCATTTGTTCTGATATTCAACAAATACTTGTTTGGGGGCCCATACCTTTGGTCATGGTAAGCCCTTGAGACAGAATGTTCCTTACTCCATTCTGAACCCTATTTGAAATTCACCAACTAAAATGCCAACTCCTTCAGATTTTCCCACCTGCTATATTCTTTTCTTTGAATGTGTAGCTCCTTCTACTCTTACTTCTATCGAGTAACATAATTATCTTTATTGGTTATCTCCCTGCAAAATTCCAGGGGGAAATGTCTGGCTGTATTCATTTTATATCCCTTTGTCCATTCCCTACCCCTCAACACCCAGCCAAGTGTCCTGTATATTTCTTTGTCCAGCAAGGAAAGGCAGATCAGTCTTTTCCCTTTAGTTGTCATTGCAACAGCTACGTTATGTCCCTGAAATTGGAGGTCTGTAACTATGATCTTTTTATGAGGTTTACTTCCTAAACTACTGGCCAAGATTGTAAGGATAGTTATGATATGAGAATCATATTTTTTTTTAAGATTTATTTATTTGAGAGAGAGAGAGAGAACATGCGCGTGATGGGGGGCGGGGCAGAGGGAGACAGAGAAACCCAAACAGACTCCATGGCGCTAAGCGTGGAGCCCAAGACAGGGCTCAATCCCACAACCCAAGATCATGAACTGAGCTGAACCCAAGAGTCGGTCGCCTGACTGTACCACCTAGAGGCCCCTAGAATCATATTTTAGAGTAGAATTGAGTAAAGAGAACTGTAATCTAAAATTTTCTTTAGTCACCATGTAAACTAGCCAAGGAAGGTTCATAAATCTCTTAGAGGTATCTGCACCTTATAGTTTGGTTTCCCATATATAGGACACCTAATGTTCTTTACTCAATCCTAAGCTCATCACATTACAAGAAGAAAGGAGGCAGGCAGGGAGGAAGGGAGGGAGAGAAGGAAGGAAAGAAGGAAGGCAGGTAGGCAGGCAGGCAAGCTTAAATATAAAACAAATCAAGTCAAATCAACCAGAATTCGTCAGTAAGGGCCATGCTAGTATAATTGCTTAATGTATACAACATTATAAACCCACTAAAAGAATTCAAAAGAATATTTTGATACAACAAAACTCTATTTTTCTTTTAATTTTATAAATGGAGAAGTTATCTATGGAAATGCCTGGTTTTCAACTAGGTGATCTTTCTGCAACTTCTTCCTTCTCTTCTGAAATTCTCCTCTCTTGGCTTCAGTGATACTCTCCCCAGGTTTTTCCCCTACTTCCCTAACCATTCCTTTTCAGTCTTCTTTGCTCCTTAAATGCTCGTGTTGTCTAGAGCTCTGCCCTTAGCCATTTATTCTCTCCCTTTATATAAATAATCTCTCTGGGTAACACCTGTACCCTGGTTTTGACCTCTGCCAGCAAGCTTATGATTCCCAAATTTATATCACTAACATGGAACTCCACGCTAAACCCTAGGTTTACGTACAATTAACAGACATCTCTACTTGGATATTCTAAAGGATCACAAACTTTACTATAGCCAAGAGCAAATTCATTCCTGAGTCCTCCACCCAATTCCGTTTTCTTCCCTGTTTTCCATCACTCCATCCATACGGGGGGCATCACCATGTTGCCAAAGTGATAAAACTGGAAGTCATTCTTAGCTCCCCCAACTCTCAGACCTTCCCATTTCCATGAGTTCCTAACTCTTACAGGTTTTCTCGCTGTCATGTCTGTCCTTTCTAAGTTTTCTATTGCCACTGCCACTACCTTGGTTCTAGCTCTTGTCATTTCTTGTCAGGATCACTGAAATAGTGTCCTAACTAGCTTCTCTTCCTCCAAGATGCCCTCTCTTTTCCAGCTATCAATCATATTGCTGCTAGACACATTTTCTTAAAATACAAATATATATTTATAAAATATGTAAACATATTTGTATAATAATAAAAGCCTCATATGTATGCATATAGGTATTGTTTAAGCACACATTA
Source organism: Halichoerus grypus (assembly GCF_964656455.1). Classification (NCBI taxonomy): domain Eukaryota; kingdom Metazoa; phylum Chordata; class Mammalia; order Carnivora; family Phocidae; genus Halichoerus; species Halichoerus grypus. Next base: position 124,897,183 of record NC_135716.1, on the reverse strand, counting down.
CTTTTGTCATTTAAAAAAATTAAATAAATAATTTAAAAACGAGGGCTCAGTGTGGTGTGGTTCAAAGAGCATGGGATTTAGAAACAACTGTTTTGGGTTCAAAGTTTAGTTTTAACACTTAAAGTCCATGTTACCTGTGAAGCCACTTCACCACTCTGAATTTCTGAATCTGTAAAATGGGCATAGTAACACAGACCTCCTGGGAATGAATGAATGCATAATTACAACAATGATGTGTTTTCTGAGAATGTAGTCAGTCTATAACTACCTGTTCCTACCTAGAAAAGTGATGATTTGAAACTCAGAGTACTTTTTAGATAACTTTCTTTTATGTTTGTTAGTTATGAGGAACAATGTTTGAAACAATCTGATTTTTGTATAAATTTCAATTCAAAATTAACTGGTCAAACTAACAGAGAAATCAACCTTACTGTTTTCATATCACGCTAGAGTTTTAATCAACCACATAATATAAACACAACTGACAATACTGTTTACAGTGGTTACGTGCTACCCTAACTCTTAAGTCTATTCTCACCCCCTCCCACTCCTTCCAGAAAACTCCCCAAACACCAAAAATATTGTAATCCAATTCTTCCTCATGTTACTTTCTATTCAAAACTCTGCAATGGTTCTGATCATATGTGAAATGATGATGACAGAGGTTCTTTCCCTCTAGTCTCTTATAAGATGGTAAGTCCAGTGGCATTTCAGATGGAAGAGCTTTTGTGAAACACTATGAAAAATCTTAATTTAATTCCAGTAGAAAATCTAGATTAATATAAAGCATAGTTATACTAAGGACAGGGAAGGTAGATATCACAAGCATGTGACAATGAAAAACAAGTGAGTGAATTAAACATGATTTACTACTGCTTGGTTTTTGTCATGTTTATTTTCTATTATTCAAACAATTTGTAATCCATGCCAAAGGGTTGAAAAAGCTAAACCAAAAATTCTTTTTCCATAAATGGGGAAAAGGTTGTCATTATTAGTTATTAGAGGAAGCACACCTTTTTTTTTTTTTTTTTTAAAGATTTTATTTATTTGACAGAGAGAGAGAGCACAAGTAGGCAGAACAGCAGGGAGAGGGAGAGGAAGAAGCAGGCTCTCCACCGAGCAGGGAGCCTGACGTGGGGCTCGATCCCAGGACCCTGGGATCATGACCTGAGCCAAAGGCAGCCGCTTAACCGACTGAGCCACCCAGGCGCCCCAGGAAGCACACCTTTATACAATAGTTTGCAGATGTACTCTGGAAATTCAGTTTAAGAGTACTGACCTAATTGGGGCAACAAGATTCACATTTTCCCCAATAACTAGGAGTCTCGGATTTAGATGGTATTTGAAAACACACACACACACACACACACAGGTTCATGCTTTAAAAAATTTAAATAAATATTATCAAAATCTGGCATTAAACTCTTACCTACAGAAGGACAGGCTATAATATACAATACAGACGATTATTCCATAAACCAATTTAATGAATTTCAGTGCTAAAAGAGTTCAGGTGATGTGAACTTTCAAGAGTTTAAAAATACTGTAACTTTCAGATAGTATTTAAACCAACTCATGCTTTAAAAAAAAAAAAAGGTGAACGTCATTTAAGCTCTATGATTCATTAGAGATTACTGAAATAATAATCAAGTAGTTAATAGCAATCTTAGTTCTGCAGCTGTAGAAACTCTAGTTACTTTCCAATGAGATGGATTCCCTGAGGTCAGAGTTGTACCATTAGATCTTAAACTTAGCCAGAAATAGTTGCCAGGAAGAAGACAACGAAAGCTTCTTTGGAAGTCACTATCATTTCTCCCAAGACTGGTCCTGGCAGCTATTTTGATCTATTATTCCAAAGACTGGCTCAGAGAATTCTGGAGGCATTGCTTCCTGGTTCCTTCAATAAGATGTGTCCCATATTTAGACCACTGATGCCCAGGAGAGGACCAGAGAGAAGAGCAAAGTGCTAGAGCTTTGAATATAATAATGGAGGACTAAGAAATGCATGTAATCACTCCAAAATTATAATGGAATTTTGTATTTATTTACAGTATAACATTGTACAGACTAACAAAGAGCAGCAAATCTCAGCTTTCAAAATGGCTATTTGCAGTTGCTATATTTTTTATTGTATTACGTATTTTTGATTAACAGAAAATGGCAAATGAATTATTAATTAAATACAACTTGGACTCTTAGCTTAACATGGCATCTACGTAGAATCTTCCAGTGCAGCCTTTCCTATCTTCTGAGGAAAATACATATGAAGACACAGAAAGACAAGAGCACATCCTACTAGAATGAATTTAACCTCTGATGAGAAACCTCAGATAATTTCACTATCTGAAAGTCCTAGAAACCAGGTCTGCAAACAAATTAATAGTGGCCTGCTTTTCTGAAAAAGGATTGCTTTGCACTGGGAAACACAATAATTCTGTCAACTGAGAAAGGGACTTCTGCTCTCTCCTTTTTCCTGCCTGCTATTCAAGAGATTGTGTTTCAGAGTAGAAGGGTGGCTTGACGAGGCAGCCAAAGTAGTGTAACTCATTCCTATCCCCCCAATGGCAAATCTCTTTACCATCTGAATACAGTTCCCAGTAAAGAACAAGTCAGAAGGTAGAGGGGGACTGACAATGGTTCACTGCATCTAAGAAGTTTCAATATCCACATGAAAAGCTCTGAAGAAAAGGGAAAATATAGGAAAAATCCTTGTAGTAGCGCCATGTTAAGAAACAGGTTTTTCCATACACTTCACCATTTTAAAGTGCCCCCAAACCAGACATACATAGGTAGCGTGGTAGCAGAGGATCCTCGGATCCTCGTTTAGTTTAGCAAAACCACATTTGATGACTGCCTGCCAATCACAGGAAACGTATAACAAATTATTCTTCAGATGCAGGTCTGAGAAGGCATTCAAACTGAAGTAGATAGGGAGAAGCATCCACATACTCTGTTGGCACATACCAACAGCGTTCTAAGAAAAAGGAAAAAACACGGAGAGGTCTATGAGTAAAAATACTCCCACACACAATAAAGAAATATCCTGAAGATGCACAGAACATATCTCAGAATAAGATGCAATCAGGAACCAAAAGATCATTTTAGAAAAATTTTGTTTGGCATTGACTTGAATAAAGATGCACAAGAAATTGAAAATAAAAGAATGGTACGAAGAGAAAAATATACAAGATACAAGGGCAACAGGCTGAGATAAAAAGGGAGCAAAATTAAAATCCACGTTGACAAGGAAAGAGTGCCCTAAGCACATCTTTGAGTCCTTCATTCACCTAATTGTGGCAGATTGGTGGCAAAAAAAGGCCCAATTCTCCATACTTCCCTTGTATCCATGCCCTTTGCAATATGTGCTGTTATAGCAACTCCCACCAAGAAATGGAATTTATATCCTTGTGACATCTTTTGGTCGACAAAATGCAACACAAGCAAGTTTCCTAATTCCAAGGCTTTGCTTGCTTCTGCTCTCTCAGACTCTGCTACCACCATGAGAAAAAAATCTAGGCAAGGCTTCCGGAGGCAAAGACATCATGTGGAGAAGAAGTCAGATTCCCCAGACAAGAACCAGCCAACTCCCAGAAGCAGACTGGCCTAACCAACCCAGGACTGCCCATAGACTCATGAGGGAACTCAGCCGAGAATAGAACTGCCCAGTTAAACTTGGCCTAAACTGTCAACTTGCAGAATTATGAGCTAAGAAAATGGTTGATACTGTAAGCCACTAAGTTTTAGAGTGGTTTATTATGCATCAAAAGCTATGGAATACAACCACTGATGTAATTAATGTGGAAGGAAACACCCTGATCCTTTATTATCATAAGAAAATAAAGTTCCCATCTACATACTTGTGGCTTCAGATTTCTGCAGGAATGGTACAAATAAGAACAGCATAAAGGGCAACTAATCAACCTCTTGTCCACCATGAACTCTGCTGAGGTGGGGGGGGTGGTCTGACAAGATAATCTCCTCTGACCCTCCTCGAATAAGAAATCCAGCCCCATTAACTCATCTAACTTTCACAAAGCATCTGTTACACCTTAACAGTTATCTAGAGCCAGACTCTGATGAAGCCATCCAGGAAAAATACCTGCTATACGTCTTCTAGAGGTAAATTTCATGAATATTCTTTGCATAACCTCCCCAGTAAAGGAGCTATATTGATGCTCTTCCAGTTCTCTCTTATGGTTCCTGGAAACAGACTGACTCCAATTGCCACCATGCCAGGAACTGCTCTCCCGGAAATGAAATAGGGGAACCCAGAGACTAATTCACTTAGCTTCCTCTAGCCTTCCTCCTCTCAGTTGCAATCTAGACCAGATGTCTAGCTCCTTTCCTTTTAAAGTTAGTAATTAGTGTTACCCAGATGTTGCCCCCTGCTGGGGAAATGAACATCTCCCAGGATTCTGATGCACCCTACTCATGGTAAATTTGCAAAGCAATTAATCTAATGTAGGGTAATTGAAGATGCTTTACTTTTTACTGTAATTTGCTAAATATAAAATTGACCATAGTTTTTCCTTAACTATGATTTTAGTTTTCCTGTGACAAGAATATCCACTGTTAACATTATTACTTAATAGTGCTCTGGAATTTCTAGCCAATCTAGACCTAAGTTCCAGTAAGGAGAAGTAAATTTTCATCTGCAAATATTATGATTAGATATCAACAAACTCTACAAAATAAATTCATAATTATGAAAAATAAAGAGTTCAGATTTTTTTTTTAGATTTTTTATTTATTCATTTGAGACACAGAGATAGAGAGAGAGAGCATGAGCAGGGAGAGAGGCAGAGGGAGAGGGAGAAGCAGGCTCCTCGCTGAGCCTGGAGCCTGATGTGGGGCTCGATCCCAGGACCCCAGGATCATGACCTGAGCCGAAGGCAGACACCCAACCATCTGAGCCACCCAGGCGCCCTAAGAGCTCAGATTTGAGATAAATATAAAAAAAACTTTGAATATGTTACCAAAAATGAGTCAAAAAAACAGAACAGAAAAAAAAAATTCCATTCACAACAGCAATAAAAAACATAAAATAACAGAAATAGCCATAACATGAGATGTAAGGTAAACAATCCAAATTACCCTATAAAAATGAGTAAACAGACCAGAATATAAAAAAGGATATGATAAAACTAATCTAAAATGTTGTTCTCATGCAAAATAGAAAGATCAATGCAACAGAATAGAAAGCAGGCAATCAAGCCCAGTAGCCAAGAATTCAGTACATGATAAAAGAGCTATCACAAAAAAGTGGGCAAGAAAATATTCTTACTGGTGCTCTGGATTAACATTTGGAAAAAACAGTTTTGTTGCTAGCCCAACATTATAAACCAAAATACACTTTACATGGTTTAGAATTAGATGTAAAAATATTAGATGTAGAAAGGTTTTTTTAAAATTTTCTTTGTAAAGTGGCACCTAGAGACACATTCTAATGGTAGCTATGTTAAAAGTACCAGTGGAGAGGGATGCCTGGGTGGCTCAGTCGGTTAAGCGTCTGCCTTTAGCTCACATCATGATCCTGGGGCCCTGGGATCCAGTCCCACATCAGGCTCCTTACTCAGCAGGGAGCCTGCTTCTCCCTCTGCCTGCAGCTCCCCCTGCTTGCTCTCTCTCTCTCATTCTCTGACAAAGAAATAAATAAAATCTTTAAAAGAAAAAAAAAAGTACCAGTGGAGAGCAGTGGCAGAAGAAACTCATTGTGGGGACCAGAACACACGAGGCCAAGGGCCTGCGAGCTGACTCAGAAAGGACTTCTTGGGAAAGCTGGCCCGTGAACAACGTGTCATATTTGGGTTGGTGAAGAGCAGAGCAAAGTCAGGTGATGAGAAAAGCCAGGCATTGTTGAAAGGCAGAAGGAAGGTGATGGAAGATCCACGATGGTGGAGATTTACATGTTAGTTTGCTGCTGACCAGCCAGAACTGGAGCAACTGGGAAACACTGCTGAAAGAATGGATGCCCTCTGGGTGTAGCAAGCATCTAGGGCTACAAAGATTCACTCTGTAAATGCCCAGTTGTGAGCTGGGATTTGAGACAAGAAGCTTCTACTAGCTTGAGTCAGTGCCCACCCACAGGTGAATGGAGTAAAAAGAGATAAAATGTAGGAGAATCTGCACACTAAAGGGATTTATAAATCTAAAAGCAATAAATGAAAATAAAACCAAAAGGTGAAGAGATTTTTTTTTAAAGATTTTATTTATTTATTTGACAGAGAGAGACACAGTGAGAGAGGGAACACAAGCAGGGGGAGTGGGACAGGGAGAAGCAGGCTTCCCGCTGAGCAGGGAGCTCGATGCGGGGCTCGATCCCAGGACCCTGGGATCATGACCTAAGCCGAAGGCAGACGCTTAACGACTGAGTCACCCAGGCGCCCCAAGGTGAAGAGATTTTTAAAAGAACTTTTTGAAAGCTCTGTGTTTTGCAAAGTGTACAAACCAAAAGGTGAATAAATGGGAAAATATGACAGAAAGGGGGATAAGTTTAGTACATGAAGATCTCCCCAAAATCAATAGACACAAAGATTTATTAATAAATGGAATAAGGAAATGAAAATTTTCACAAAATAATTACAAATGGCTAATTAACACTGAAAAAATTCAATCTTCTTGATCATAAAAACAAATTAAAAATAATATATTAACTATTTCTTCATCTTTTAAAAATTACACTAGTAAATGTTAATGAGGATGGTCAACTTTTCAGAAAAATAATCTATTAACATGTTTAGAGGTCTTTAAAATGTTTGTATTTTTTCATTCAGAGGAACTGTTACACTCTGAGCTACATTAAGAAACTCAGAAATGCTGACAAAGGTTTTGCACAAAGATTTTCTTCTCAGTGTTATTTACATAATAAAAAAACAGAAAACAATCCATATAAACAATAATACAGGAAATATGGTACATCTACATAAATAGTAATCAAAATGTTTTCAAACAATTTTAATGATTTGGAAACACACTTATGCTGTAATAATAAGAAAGTAAAAGCAAGATTCAAATTAAGTATGAAATATGATCTTCTATAACAATATTCAAAGAAAAGGAATATATTAAGGTCTTAATAGAGTTTCTCTGGATGAAATAGAATTAGGTAGTTTTAATCTCTCCTCTAAACTTCTATATACTTTTGAAAATACGTTTCTACAATGGATATGTATTTCTTTAATTATTTTTTGTGTGTGTAGGGGGAAGGGAATATATAGGAAAAACTTCTATTGAAAGAATCCACTTAGAAGAATCTTCATATACTCATCTTTTCCAAATTAGGAGATGCACTGCAGTAATACTGTTTAGTACTTGGTATCCTAAGTTTAAGAAAACGTAACATGAATAGCATGACAGCAACATAATATAATAAAGTGCTTTTTCAGTATGTATTTAATGATACTGCTGGAGTATAACAAGATTGCTATTTTTAAAACAACTATAGGTAATATTTTAGACATTCTACAATGATTTTCCTTGCAATCAAATGACAGATTGGTATAATTATTGCATTTGGTAGTACAGCTGCATTTAAGGTAAGTTCATATTAAAGTATAGCTTATAATTTCATTTGTGTCCATATTAGAACTTCTCATAAAATGACTGATTTTATGTAGTTAAAGTACTCTACTGACTGCTATTAAATACACTATTTTTTTAAAAACTTTCACAATAACAGCTATAATACAAAGGTGAAAAGCACACATAAAACACTGCACTGTGTCATGAGCAAACACTTAAGAGCTTAAGGGCTACCTATTATTGAAATGCCTAATATTTCAAATTAAAAAGATAGGTAGCTAAGCAACACTGCACTGCCAATTGTGCAGAATATTCAGCCTCCCCTTTCATGTTGCTAGGAGAACATTACCATAGAACTGCAAAATAGTTAATGGAGCATAGATCTAAGCACTAAAATTATGTCCAAAGAAGAAACTGAGGATTTTCAAAATTGCACGTGTTTACTGGGAAGCAAATGAAAAATTTTCAAAGTTTCGATGAAATTCTTTTCTTAAAATAGAATGATCACAACAGTTCAGTTAAACTATATTTTAAGTAAAGGAAAAAAAATACAATATACTGAAGCTACTAGTCTAATAACTTTAGAAAACAGCTGTTTGTTTTCAACTGTTTGATCTGTGCTGGTTTATTAGTATTTCCAGTCTCTCTATATCTTCTCTATAAAATATAATTTGTAGTCTCCAAATTATATTAATAGTATAAATCAAACTGTGGTCAGCAGAATTCTAAGTCAGCCCCCAGATTCCCTCTCCCTAGTGTACATTCCCCATCTAACCCCTTCTCCTTGAGTGTGGACGGAACTTGTAAATTAGATGGGCTATCTCTCTTATGATTAGGTTACATTATGTAGCAAAGATGAAGGGATTCTGAAGATATAATTAGGGTCCCTAATCAGTTGACGTTCAGTTAATCAAAAACAAGATTATCCTGGGAGGAGGGGCTGACCTAATAAGGTGAGCCCTTTAAAAGAGAGTCTATATATCAGAGATAGAAGTCAAAGAGATCAATACATTAGAAACCGCCGAGATGCTCTCCTGCTGCTCATGAAGAATCAAACAGCCATGTTGTGGTGTGCAGGACAGGCAGGGAAAGCAAACAGCCTCTGGGAGCCCAGGAACTCAGTCAGCCCTACAACCACGGGAAACTGAATTCTGCCAATAACTAGTAAACTTGGAAGAGGACCCTGAGCCTCAGATGACACTGCCATACTGGTTGACACCTTAATCAAAGAATTGTTAGACCGTGAGCACAGGACTAAGTTAAGCTCTGCCCAGACTCATAAAGCGTGGAAACTTGAGATAATAAATGCTTTTAAATCACTAAATTTATTTGTTACACAGCAACAGAAAACTAACAACCAAGACTTGAAATGAAACGATTCATTATGCCTGGTAACTCTTCCTTGGGTGAATAACTGACTAATATATTAACTTTATATGTTCAAAAAATAGAAGTGAAGAAAATGAAACATTCTAGTCTAATTCCTCCTACTCTTCCATATCTATTCATTCTGTAAGACCCTGCTCCAATGTCACCTCCAACTGAAGCCTGTTCTCATACCCCAGTAAGAATTAATTTCTTTTTCTCTAGGCACCAAAGGTAATTGGCTCCTATCGTACACTATAGTCAGTTTGTGTGTGTGATTCTACCACACTGTGATCTGTTGGTGGTGTCTTATCCATTTCTGAACCTTATCAAGGTCTCATAGGCTTTGAATACAATAGAGCAATCAATTTGTCTTAGTTACATATTATTTTCTCCTTGAAAATAAGAAATACAAATATTCAAATATTAAATACTAATCTACTAGTTTATACTCTTGGTTTTATGACTTAAGGAAAAAATAAAGAATTGTATTAATCAAATAACAATATAATCTATTTTAAGAATCCCTAGTGAGAAATTAAAAACATTATTTAATAAATGTGAAAACAATTTGAAGTTTGAAATAAATGAATCTGTTTTTTAGTTCTTAGTTCTTAAAAAAGAATCCACTGTTCCCATAAATAAATAATAAAAGTACATTTATCAACAGTTATTTATCTGTGTCTGTTAAGATGTAATCAGAGCTCTGCTTCTGCAGATGTAGGGTTAAATGCTACAGGAACTATCGGCCCATTCCAAACAACTAGAAAATCATACAGAAGGTAAGGAACAATGGTTTTCAGATATTGGACAATTTGCAGCAGTTTTCTGACCCCTGGAAGAATGGAAATAAGTGAGTCTCTCAAGTGCCCAAGCTTATTGCCTGAAGAAAGCTTCCAAGCTGTGGCATGAGGAAGGGGACCCAAACAGAACCTGGCAGTCTTGCTGAGTCAAGGAGACACAGATTAGAATTCAGGGAGGTTTGGGCAGCTAGAGTTTGCAGGGCAGACCACTGGAGAGGAGGGGGCAGCACAGAGACAGGCCTCCAGATATTTGTAGAGGGTCTTCTGGAGTCTTCTGCACAGTGTCATCTCTGCATGCAAAACAAGCTGGCAGAGGAAAACAACACAAAACACCAGAAGCAACAGGCCAAACACTCTCCTAAAATTCATAATATGCAGAGCACCAGGTCACAGCTCATACTGAGTCTAATGCAGAGTAAAGCAGAATAAATCAGAAATAGTGGGGCTATCTCCCCACCCCCCTTCCAAAGAAGGATCTGCTCTGGATCTGCCTCAAACAACTTAAAAGCAATCCTTAAAGGGCTCAAACTGATCCTACAACAATATCTAACACTGCTACATGAATAAAACAAAAATCCAAAATCCAACAACAAAACTTAAAATATCTAGCACCCAATTAAAAAAAAAAAAGCCATGGAAAGGAGAAAAATATGACCCATAGCTGGGAGAAAAATCAATCAATTGAAAAAGACATAAATGAGATGATGGATTTAGTAGACAGGGCTTTTAAGATAGCTATTATAAACTGGATATAAAGAAAAACATGAACATATGAAGGGAGAAAGAGAATACATCAATAAGGCCCACATAGGATCTTCAGAGATGAAAAATATGATACACGAAATGAAAAAATATACCGAATGGAATTAACAGATTAGACACTATAGAAGAATTAGCAGAGAACTATTAAGATAGCAACAGAAATTATTCAAATAAAGCATAGAAAGAAAAAGAGCAGGAAACAGAATCAACAGAGTGGGCTGTGGCACCATATCAAGCAGGATCACATCTGCGCAGCTGGAGTCCCAAGTGGGGAGGAAGAAAAATATCTAAAACAAATAATGACTGAAATGTCTCCAAATTTCACAAAAACAATAAACCACCAAACCCACAAAGCTCAAAATCAAGCATAATAAACATGGACCATGCAAAAGGACTATCATCATCAAAATGCCAAAAAACAATGATAAAGAAAACATCTTAAAAGCAGTCAGACAAAAAGAGATTTGTTCTTAGAGAGCAGGGTTCAGCAAACCACAGCACATGGGCCAGTCATGTGATTTATATAAATAAGTTTTACTGGAATACAACCACACTCATTTACTTTCATATTATCTATTGCTGCTTTTATACTAAACCAAAGTTGAGTAGTTGCAACAAAGGCCAGATGACCTATAAGCCTAAAATATGACGTGACCTACAAGCCTAACACATTTACTATCTGGCCCTTTAAGAAAAAGGTACAGAGGAACAAAGAATGACGGAAGGAGGCCAGAAGACAGTGGAAAGACATCTTAAAACACTAAAAGAAAAGAGCAGTTAACCTAGAATTCTAGGGAAAATGTACCAAGTGAAAAAAATCTTTCAAGGATGAAGGTGAAATAAAGCATTTTTCAGTAAAACGAAAGCTTTGAGAATTCAACAGACCTATACTATACGGCAGTATATACCAAATACCTATACTCTATACGGTATATCTATCATAGGTTTAGACTAGGAGGAATGTTAAGAGAAAGCTCTTCAAGCAGAAGGAAAATTATATCAGACAAAAACGCACTCTTACACAAGTGAATGAGGAGAGAGAGAACTGACAAAGAGGTGGATAAATATAAAAATATTTTTCCTCATTTTCATGTTTCTTTAAAAGGTAATTGACTAAAGCAATAATGATAATAATGTATTACAAGGATCATCATATATGTAGAATCAAAACAAACAACAGCAGCAGCACAAAGGATAGAAGAGAGAGGGATTAAGAATATATCATTATAAAGTTCTTATGTTATACATGCAATAGTATAATATTTAAAGAAACTGTAATAAAGATGTATATATTATACATCCTAGAGCAACAACGGCAACAAAGTAGATTCACTAACAAACCAGAAGTGGAAATAAAATGGGATCATACAAAATACTCAGTCCAAAAGAAGGCAGAAAATGCAGGGAAAAGGAACTAAAAACAGATGGCCCAAACAGAAAACAAATAGCAATATGGTAGATTTAAATCCAACCAGATTTAAATGCAATTTAAATACTAATAATTACATTAAGTGGAAGGATCTTAACACTCCAATTAAAAGGAAAAGATTGCAGGTTGACTAAAAATATAAAAATGATATTCTACCTGTAAGAAACTAAATTTAAGACACAGATTAAAAGTAAACAAATGGAAAAAGACATACCATGGAAAAGAAAGCTGGGCAGGCTGTTTAATGTTAGAACAGAGTAGACTTTAGAACAACGGATATTATAGGGATAAAAAGGACCTTCTCATACTGGTAAGTTGATTCATCAAAAAGACACATGAATTCTAAATGTGTATGTTCTTCAACAGAACTTCAAATACACAAAGCAAAAACTGACAGGAAAGGAAAAATTATAATTGTACATTTCAGCACAATCTCAGAATTAACAAGTATTGATTGATTGATTGATTGATTGATTGGCAGAGGGAGAGGGACAGAGATTCCTACGCAGGCTCCATGCCCAGTGTGGAGCCTGACATGGGGCTCCATCTCATGACTCTAAGATCATGCATGAACTGAGCTGAAATCAAGAGTTGGACGCTGAACTGACTGAGCCACCCAGGTGCCCCAGAATTAATAAGTTTAAAAAATCAGTAAGAATATAGAAAACTTGAATGTTATCAACCAATCTGATACAGTTGATATTATTTCACTCCACCCAATAACAATAGAATACAACGTCTTTACAAGTACACATGGAACATTCACCATGACAGACCAAATTGTGACCTATAACAGAAGTCTCAATAAATTTTAAAGGACTAAAATCATACAAAGTATTCTACATGGTGGAATTAAACTAGAAATCATTAATAGAAAAGATATTTGGAAAATCCCCCAAATACTTGGAAGTTAAATACATTTCTAAATAACCCAAAAAGAAATCACAAGGGAAATTAGAAATTATTCTGAACTCAATGAAAATGAAAATACATTTCAAAATGTGTGGGAGGCACATAAAACATGCTTACAGAGATACGTATAGTTTTAAATGTTTGTATTAAAAAAGAAGAAATTTCTAAACTCAGTAATCTACGATTCTACCCAAAGAAACTAGAAAAAGAAGAGCAAATGAAACCATGATAAGCAGAAAAAAGAAAAAAAGTGGAGTTCAATAAAAGTGAAACAAAAAAATACAGAAAAATATCACTAACCAAAAAAGTGCTTCTTTGAAAGTTCAGTAAAATGGATAAAACTTCTGGCAAAACTGATTAAAAGAAAAAAAGAGAGAAGAATCAAAGAGGGGATATGATTATAGATTATGCAGACATTAAAAAGATAGATGATACAAAAATAACTTTATGGCAATAAATTTGACAGTGGGTGCCTTGAAAGATACATCAGCTTATCTAGTTTTAAGCCAGAGAGTAAAAAAGATATGTATATCTGTAAAGTCTACACAGATTTCCATATTCCTAATGGATTTGGAAAGGAGAAGAGCCTCAGTCTAGAACGAGGAAAGGGATTTTCAGTCACAGTGTAAAACAAAAGGGATCTGTACCACTAAGAATGCCTAGGGAAGAACCCAAGAGAGTCAAGTAGAAATTGCAGGTAATAAAACCTAACACTTCTTAAATGTTTATCATATGTCATGCATTATTTTAAGAATTTTAAAAGCATAGCTTTTAAGATAGATAATATTATTACCCTGTTTTACAGATGAAGAAAAGGTTTTGGAGCAGGGTTCTTTCTTCCTTTCTCTGCAAAGGGCCAGATAGTAAATATTTTAGGTTTTTCCAGCCATATAATCTATTGCAAAGTACTCAACTCTGCCTCATCAACTCTGCCTCATAGTACAAAATTAGCTGTAGACAATAGTGAGCAAAAAGATTTAGGTATGTTCCAATAAAACATTATTTATAAAAACAGGTGGCAGGCTAGATTTTATCTGTGGGCCATGGTTTGCCAACCATGCTCTAGAGAATGGTTGTTAATGGTCCGGAACATACCACCCCCAAATGAGCCACTTTGGCATAGTGATTATTTTGAACTGAAGGCACTTGAGAAACAGCAGGTGCAGGAAGGGCTCTCTGATCTCCACCTTTCTACCTGAAAGCCGATCAAAAAATTTCCCATGGAAAGATGCTTTCTCTGTTCCAGGAAGACAACATTCTTATCACTGGATACTGGCAGTCAACACCAAAATCAGTCTATACAAACTAACCTACTAAAATAGCCCTTACCTTCCATTAGTTTCCCTCCTATATTTCCTAGTCATTTCCCCCTCAATTTACTGCCCCTATTCCAAGCCCCTTTGTCTCATCACTTCTCCACAAAAGCATTGTTTCTTTATTAAAATATACAAGCTCCTAGTCCTAACTGCTTCTTTGGGTATTCATTCTCCTTACGAATACCCTCACATGCACATAAAAATACTAAATAAAATTTGTACGTTTTTCTCCTGTTTATCTGTCTTATTTCTGTTTAATTCTCAGGCCCAGCCACAGAACTTAAGAGAGTAGAAGAAAGATTGCCCTTCCCTAACTGTATAGTGATTTTCTTTTAGAGTTATCTGAATCTGTCCTTTACTTGATAATCTTTTGGAGAGATGTCATCTAAGAGATGCAAGTATTGGATGGATTTTTAAAAATCTACGTTCTACGAAAGCAGTGGGAAATCAGTATACTCTTACATTACTTTATGATTTCAAACCACTAGGAAAATTTTCTCTGATGTGAAAACTGTCAGTGATTAATTATTACAACTTATTTTATCTGAAAATCCAAAAAGTACATTTAATTACATTTTATGCTGTACCAAAAAAAAAAAAAAAAACAACCCTAATACACCAATAACGAATAATGCTTGCCTCCAGTTGTACAACTATTTCTAAATGGGTAAACAGTTAAGAAAAAAATTACTATAATGGGCTGTTATTTTACTGTTTAAGAAAAAATTAAATTCCAAATCTTTGTTTTTAGACAGAATTTTCCTAACTTCTTCAATGTGAGTCTCCCAAGCGAATCATCAAAATGCTTTTAAGTGTTAGACTGGCATCTTCTCTTTTGAAATACACAGTCTAAAGAACAAATCAGGAAGCCTCCTCTGTGCTTAAGTGAAGTCATTCTTCAGGGACAAAAATTAATTTCAGTTAATTTTTCTGCAATATCATCTGCTCATTCCTAAAAAGATTATAAACTAAATTTCTTTTAAAATAAATTATCTAAAGTTTGAGAAAGTATTTTTAACAAAAGTAGTCACTTTTAGTCATGGTATTCATTATAAGATTGTTTAACATATTTGTACAACAAAAACAAATCTTAAAATTGTTTTTCCCATACTCTACTAGTAATGATCTTGCCTATGAAAAAGGGCCTGTATATGGTTTAATCAATGACAATACTCTTAAACAGCCCTTTTCTACTTCTATACTAGTTGAAAACAGCAGGCTAAGGTTTATAGTCTATTACAATTACTAATTTATTTTATTTTTGGCAGAACAGCCAACTAAGATGTGCCAAGGAAAGAAGTAAAATAAGAAGTCTGAAAACTCTTAAAAATGAGTTGTTAATATGTCAGTGAGATCTACTTTATCACAGACTAACAATTTTAGGTATAGTAAACAGAGCTATTTACCAGAATAAAAATTTTAATTAGTGTCTAACGTATCCATTTATAATTACTACATCTCTCTCTAGCAATGTTACAGATTTAATAACACTACCTAAAGGTAAACATGTTTATTCCACAAGATTAAGATGTCTATTGGCACATTTTATTTTATTTATTTTTATTTTTTTATTTTTTATTAACATATAATGTATTATTTGTTTCAGGGGTACAGGTCTGTGATTCATCAGTCTTACACAATACACAGCGCAAACCATAGCACATACCCTCCCCAATGTCCATCACCCAGCCACCCCACCCCTCCCACCCCCTCCACTCCAGCAACCCTCAGTTTGTTTCCTGAGATTAAGAGTCTCTTATGGTTTGTCTCCCTCTCTGGTTTGGTAGAAATCTCTTAATCAAAATTAGGTAACATGGATATTATTTTCACAAAGTATTAATAACCTTGGAGATAGAACTGGTAAAAAAGATACACAAGCAAAATCAAACAATTAAATACCCTGATGTACTGATAAATACATGTGAAAGTAGATCAAAGTAAAAAAATCTTTTAAAGAAATCTATGCTTATCTAGAAGTTATCAGAAATTAAAATTGAAATATACTACACGAGTTACCCACCAAACATGACTGGTACAATGAAACCAAAGTTAATACTGAATGCTAAAAATCTGTAACTAAAGATATTGATTCCTTTAATATAAAAAATGACTTTTCTGACATGCATAGATCAGTTTTAAAGTGAACGATAATCTAAACTCCTATCGGGGGGCGCCTGGGTGGCTCAGTTGGTTAAGTGACTGCCTTCGGCTCAGGTCATGATCCTGGAGTCCCTGGATCGAGTGCCACATCGGGCTCCCTGCTCGGCAGGGAGCCTGCTTCTCCCTCTGACCCTCCCCCCTCTCATGTGCTCTCTCTCTCTCTCTCTCTCATTCTGTCTCAAATAAATAAATAAAATCTTTAAAAAATATATATTTAAAAATAAAATAAAATAAAATAAACTCCTATCGGGAAGCACATTAAGGTGATTTCAGGTCAATTTGGATGACAGATTAAATAACTCCTACTTACACTATTTTGATCTGTTGCTAGTCAGTATCTAACTACTCTAACTACCGCCAAGTATGTAGCATGAAGCTGAAGGGTACTGTATCTCAGCATGTCTATATCCAAACAGCCAGTTTCCTGATCTATATGGGCAGAGATTCTTTTGGGTTTCATTTTCTTTTTATTCCATGTTACTTCTGCTTTTGGCGGACCCCTGGGTTTAACTGCTGTCGAGTTCATTAGGCTAGTCATCTAACAATGACAGCCAACTGATACAAGCAACAATGTATTTCCCTCACTTTTTTAAAGATTAAAATGTTAACTTACCTTATTACACTGTAAATTAAAACCTTCCTGTTAGAAGCACAGGATGCACAGGGCATGAGTGATCTGGTTCTACTTTCCTCACTGTGTATTTTTTTCTTCCTTGTACAGATTCTCTATCTTAAAATTTGGTACAAATATATAGCTAAGGAACTGGCCAAGGAGCATATTACTTTTCCATTTCCTGGAGCTGGAAAAGGGTACATCTCCTCACTTTTCATACTGTTTGTCTCAATCCCCAGAAAGTCAGCATTTATTCATTCACTAATAATCCTCTACCAAAGCACACTTATGCCCCTAATATTATGGACTACACTTAATCCTTAAGACAAATAGAAAAAGCTAAGAGGACATCAGAAGCTATGTGATACATTTTGATATAAAGGAATATAGAAAATGAAAATATTCTTTATATTTGGCATATTTGCAAAATTACAATGAATTTTAAAAGACAAAAACTCAATTTAGAACCGCCATTACAATTCTATCATGGTATCCTAATAAAATGAAAATTCATTATAAGACATATTTTAACAAGTCTTCACTATGTATATAAAATATCTTAAAAGAAGAATTAAAATTTTATATTTTCTAAGAAGAGACACCAAAAAGTTTTCTGAAAGGCTTTTGTCTTAGTAACTAAGATGATGAAGCTATACTGCAAAGGGAGTAAAGTTAATTATCAAATTCTTAATATTTAAAGCAATACAAAGGGTCAAATGTCTAATATTCATTAGGGATATTTGCTTTCTGAATGTGAAAAACTCTAAATTACTTCAATTTATGAAAGAAATGTATATTTGTTTTTAATCACTGGTTGTTTATTTTAGTTGTGTACAGAAAATTCTCAAGTACTCAAGGTCCAGTCATAGAAGTCAGAGATCGTCAGGGCTCTGTGACACTCATTTTTCTTACAACTGTGGACAAACCACTATCTGTTAGGCCTCTCTCAGTGGTGGGGAACAGATAAAGCATTAGCACAGGCTAACAGGGAATGAATTATATTCCAAACGTCCTTTTTATCATCAGTTTTATGGAAACTAGAAAAGATGTTTTTAAAAATCATCTTATAAATGGTTGTTAGATGATTAGGACAGGTCACAGAAGGCTATCAAATTCTTACTGTTGCTGAACTAGGAGAACTAAACATGGACCCTCAGATCAGGTGGCTACATAGGAGAGACTTTTCTCGATTCAAGCAAGTCAACTACAGGTAAATTTTAAATTAATCAAGCTACCTTTAGCACCTTCTCCTATCACTTCTTGTACCCACATCCTTTCACATTTCTATTTTGTTTCAAGCCCTCACCAGGGAGCCAAGGACAACTGGGGTGGAGAAGGAAATCAGGAACAAAATTGTGAAGGTAACGGATTCTCTTTAGGCCAGTTTCTAAATAAATGGATATTCATGTACTGAATATTGAACTAACTGTTGATATTTATGCCTTCCAAAATATGGTTTCAACTAACCATAACATGCATTACATCTGTTGACACCTCATTCATCACATTTCCTGGGGACAAAGTTCCTTTGTAAGAACTTCGCAACGTTCATAGGAAGTACTAGAGCATAGTAGTTAAGAGGAAGGGTGTGAAGTCAAACAGACCTACATCCAAATTCTGGCTCTGTCACTTACAACATGGACGACCTTAGGCAAGTTACTTAACTATTCTGTACCTCAGTTCATCCATGCACAAAATGGGAGTGATAACTTTTTTAATGGTACTAATTATTTTCTGATGATAATTATGATTAACCAAAAAATATGTTTTGCACCTACTTGCAGATGCACAACAAATATGAAAAGAAGCAGATGAATTTAAGAGACATTTAAGGGACAGAATAAATGGGAGGGATGAATATTGTGAGAGGGAGAAGAGATAAGCAGAGAGAAAGAGAGGATGGAGGGAGGAAGGGAGAGAAGGAGGAGGGAGAGACAGAGGGAAAAAAAAAACAACCCAAGATTCTAAAGCAACATTACTGAGAATACAGTAGCATTGAGATACCAAACATAGTAGAAGAACCCTTTAGGAAAGGGGTGAATTCTGTTAGACAATATCTAGGTGGAGCTATCATACAGACAATAAAATACTGTTCTGCAACTCAAGAAGGAGATGAGAATGTGTGGCGGATCACTGGCATATAAATGATACTTGAAAACCATTATGGTAGATCAAACAGTAGGGAGTACATGTCTAGTAGGAATTTGTAAAAGGGATAGAATCCTACAGATAGGCCTAGGAAGATATCAACATAAGATTTTCGAAGGATGTGATCAGACATTGGAGGAAAACCAGCATACAGTGATGGTTCAGGAGGAAAGAATAAAGGTTTCAGAGAGATTAACAGAAGCAAATACCACAAAGAAGTCAAAGATTAGGATGATGTGAAAATTAAGGAATTGTAGTAAACTTTGCAAGAATAGTTACAGAGCAGCTGCTGAAGTACAAGCTCATTGAATAAAGTAAATTGAAAAAGAAATAGGAATGAAGAAATGAAGAGAGCTAGTTTATTTTTTTTATTGTGGCAAACTATACATAAAATTTACCAATTTATCCATTTTTAGGTGTACAGTGGCAGTAAGTACATTCACACTATTGTACAATCATCACCACCATCCATCTCCAGAACTTTTCATCTTCTCAAACTGAAACTCTCTACCCGTTAAACATTAACTCCCCCATCCTTCCTCCCTCAGCTCCTAGCAACCAGCATTCTAGCTTCTTTCTCTGAATTTGACTATTCTAGGTACTTCATATAAATGGAATCATACAACATTTGTACTTTTGTGTCTGGTTTTTTCTACTTAGCATAACATGTTCAAAGTTCAAGCATGTGTCAGAATTTACGTCCTTTTTAAAGTTAAATAGTATTCCATTGTATGTATATGCCACATTTTGTTTATCTGTTTATTCACTGATAGACATTTGGGGTGCTCCAACCTTTTGGCTATTATGAGTAATGCTGCTATAAATCTTGGGGTTCAAATATCTGTTCATCTCCTGCTTTTAATTCTTTTTGTTATGTACTCAGAAGTAGAACTGCCGGCTCATATGGTAATTCTGTTTAAGTTTTTTGAGAAACCACCATACTGTTTTCCATAGCAGCTGCACCATTTCACATTTCTACTAGCAGTGCACAAGGGTTCCAATTTCTCCACATCCTCACCAATGCTCATTATTTTCTGTATTTTATTTTATTTTACTTCGTAACAGCTATCCTAATGGGTATGAAGAGGTATCTCATTGTGGTTCTGATTTGCATTTTCCCATTGATTAGTGATGCTGAGCACCTTTTCATGTGCACATTGGCCATCTGTATATCTTCTTTGGACAAATGCCTGTTGAAGTCCTTTATTTTTTAACTGGATCGATTATTTTTCTGTTGTTGAGAGCTAGTTTATTTTTAAAACATCAACAAGAGAGAACAGAGAAAAAAGTAAAGCCTTAAGGGAAAGCAGAACTGAGGAAGACTGTGTTAAGGACTAAAGACACCTAAGTCAACAGTGGAGAGTGTAAAGACAAGAGAGAGAGGCATTACCTAATGGAACAAGGCTCCTGACTGTGTACGCAAGGTATCCCTGAACAATTCACACACTTCTTCCTTTGAAATGGACAGAAAACGTAAAGACTCATGAAGACACAAATGAGTCTGAAGATACAGGAAAGGAATAATGACAGTGTTTTTACCTAATGACCTCATTTTTCTCCAGACTTAGGAGACTAAGTCATAAGCTGAGCATTAAAGGGGATAGAAGTGAAGTAGAGGCATAAAGACTGTAGCAAACATTTGTAACAGATGCTATGGAAAACTGGACAGGGACCTAACTAGATACATTCAGCAGCATTTTATCCATATGAAGCAGTCTGCTGTCTTGTCATCATCAAGACATTGTCAAGACATTATTGTTCTCACTGTCATCATTATCATCGTATTTCCAAAGGATGAGCTGCAAAAGAATGATTAAAAGAGGGCGCCTGGGTGGCTCAGTAGGTTAAGCGTCTGCCTTCGGCCCAGGCCATGATCCCAGGGTACTGGGATCGAGTCCCGCATAGGGCTCCCTGCTCAGCGGGGAGCCTCCTTCTCTCTCTCCCTCTGTCATTCCCCCCAGCTTGTGCTCTCTGGCTCTATGTCTCTGTCAAATAAATAAATAAAATCTTAAAAAAAAAAAAAAAAGAATGATTAAAAGACTTGCCCAAGGGGTGCCTGGGTGGCTCAGTTGTTTAAGTGTCTGACTCTTGATTTTAGCTCAGGTCATGATCTCAGAGTCTTGAGATCCAGCCCCTTGTCAGGCTCCACGCTGGAGCATGGAGCCTGCTTAAGCTTCTCTCCCATCCTTTCTCTCTGCCCCTCCCCCCACAAATCGCATGTGCTCACACGCACTCTCTCTCTCTCTCAAAAAAAAAAAACAAAAAAAAAACAGAGAGAGAAACTTGCCCAAGATGGGACAGTTATTAAATGGTGAAACTTGGATTCAATTCCAGTTCACTCTATTATATTATGTTGTTTCCTAAGAAATGCTACAACAAACTTAACAGTTTTAAACATAAATCTTTCTGCCCTAATCTAATTCCTTCTTCTGGAATAAAATCCTAGAGGTAGAATTATTATTATTATTTACAAATACACACACACTAACAAACTATTTTTCAGAAAGGCTGTATTAACTTACAATCCCATCAGCAATTTATGAGCATGCCCATCACCCATCGCACTGCCTCTTCACCAATATCAACAATTCTCATTTCAAAAATCTTTACAAATTTGGTGAAAACTGGTATCTGTTTGTTTGTTTTTTATTTTGGAATACTTACTGACTAGTGAGGATCACATTTTTCTTTTTTAAAAAAATATTTATTTATTTAAGTAATCCCTACACCCAATGTGCGGCTTGAACTCATGACCCTGAGATCAAGAGTTGCATGCTCCTCCAACCGAGCCAACCAGGTGCCCCTCACGTTTTTCATTTCTAATACAGAAATTTAATATATCAGAAACTATGGTGACAAATTTATAGATGAATGAAATTTTTCAAACTTACATAAAGTTGATAAAATATCAGTATTGAAATATTGATCACTATTTTCAAACAGCTTTACCATTTCATTTCTCCCTTGAAAAGTGACATTTTGGAAGTGACTATCATTAAGTTATAATATAAAAGCAGAGGTTAATTTATATAAATTTAAAATCATATCCCAGTTGATATTAAAAGAACAGCACATGACCTTCAAGTAGTTTAATTTTTATTACTTGCCTTATAATTTGAATGAAAATAAATGAACAGTATATTATTTTCCATTAGACTTCCATTTTAAATTTGTAATCGTTAGGGAAAGCTCTATAAGATTTGAAAGCAATCTTAGTCAGTCCTTAGGCAGGGAGAGTGATATGGATTCAGCAACCTTTTGATGAGTTTCCAGATATCGATAATTCAATAGGCACATTACTAAAAAGGTGTCGGATTTTCTACTTGATAGACATTTCAGTCACCTTTGGTAAAGTTTAGCTATAATGAGGCAGGTATTACTGGAATAGAAAAACATTAAAATGCCAAAATTGCTACAGTAAAACAAGATGAAGAGTAATCATAAACAAGGACAAAAGAACAGAAAAATGATCTGAATCCATTTCATATAGCGGCTAGAATTGTAGAGTCTAAGACAACACCTCAGAATTTAGACAAGCGAGCAGAGATTCTGATTACATATATATTTAAATATCATAAGATCAAGAAACTGGATTAGACAAATAAAAGTTTCTTTGGGCATACATTGCAAATCATTACCTGCAGTGGTCCTCAAGCTGAGGTCTTGCCCTCCATGAGGGGAGGAGTTCAGAAAAGGTGAGAGCATTGTTTGATATCATGACTGAGAAGTGCTAATGGTACCAGGAATGCCAAATATTCTGTGATGCCCAGACCCGTCCCGCACAGTGAAAGAACTGTTCCACTCAGATGCCAAGAGTACTCCCAAAGAGAAACACTGCATATACCAGGGCACTATACAGACTGGTTATACTGGAAAAAAAACTTACCCAGGATTAAAAAGGAATTAAGAAAGCACAGAGGAAACAACATTTG
The DNA here is from genome assembly GCF_964656455.1 of Halichoerus grypus. NCBI lineage: Eukaryota > Metazoa > Chordata > Mammalia > Carnivora > Phocidae > Halichoerus > Halichoerus grypus. The sequence goes on along the minus strand of NC_135716.1, from coordinate 124,874,222 downwards.
CAAGATAACCTTCTATGTTTTAAACCAGGGCCTGACAGGCCTCTCTCTAGTAAACTTCATCTTTAATGGATACAGAGCTCTATAGTAATTTTTTGAGCAGCTTGTCTGAATGAAAGAGAACAGTAAGGTTAAACTGCATCATCATCTGCATATCCATTTTGTGCAGAGATGCATTAAAAAATAGAGATCTTGCAATCCACTAATCTTTAAAAATATTAAAGGACTGTAAGGAGCCTTATAATTGAAATAGAGGGATTCAGAGAAAGCTTGGAATACGGGTAAGAACACAGTGGGGGGTAAAAGTGGATAATATATCTCTGTTAAGGCAAAGTATTCACTGATACATAACATTTGAGTTAAGTTGAAGTTTTTTAAAGCATATATGGGTTTGTGCCTTTGTTTACACAGAGTCTTTGCCTTAGTGGAGGGTGTGGAATTAATGAAAAAGATAAAATTGTTTCATGCTATAGCGTCACAGATTTGAATTTCTCCCAGATCTTAAATCCCAGGAAAGCATCTATCTACTGAAAGGTCTCTAATCAAAATGTTTAAATCATGCATATATATGCTTGTCTAATATAGAAACAGGCTGAGATAGTAAGATAAATTTAATTTCACAAATGGGGACAATAATCATCAGGACCAAGAACAGACAGACTCATTGGAGGTTTAAATTCAGTCAGTATTTACTGAATTCACAGCATATCTTTGTTGCTTTCATAGCACAATGTAGTCAAGTGTATAAGAATACAAGCTCCGGTGCTAGAATGTCCATGTTCAACTCTTGGCTTTACCACAGTTGTCTCTTGTTCCTGTAGCTAAAGCTTTGTTATGGTTTTGTGTCTATGTTCATGAGGGATATTGATCCATGGTTTTCTTCTCTTGTGATGTCTTTGATATCATGGTATACTGGCCTCATAAAATGAGTTGGGAAGCGTTCCCTCCTCCTCACTTTCTGAGATTATGTATGGTGTTTTACTTAAATGTTTCATAGAATTCACCACTGATGCCATGACTGTCTAGACTTTTCTTTGTGGTACGATTTTAATTTACAAATTCATTGCTTGACTTGATAAAGGTCTATTCAGCTTTTCTGTTTCTTTTTGAGTCACTTTTAATATTTGTATTTTTCTAGGGGCGCCTGGGTGGCTCAGTCGTTAAGTGTCTGCCTTTGGCTCAGGTCATGGACCCAGGGTCCTGGGATCGAGCCCCGCATCGGGCTCCCTGCTTGGCGGGAAGCCTGCTTCTCCCTCTCCCACTCCCCCTGCTTGTGTTCCCTCTCTCGCTGTCTCTCTGTCAAATAAATAAATAAAATCTTAAAAAAAAAAATTTGTATTTTTCTAGGAATTTATCCATTTCACCTAAGTCATCTAATTTGTTGGGATAAAGGTCTTCATAAAATTTACTTAGAATCCTTTTGATTTCTAAAGGGGCTGTAGAGATGCTCCCTCTTTAATTCTTGATTTTGGTAGTTTTTTTCTATTTTCTTATTCAGTCTAGGTAAGCGTGTTATCAATTTTATCTTTTCAAAGAAACAACAAAGGGTTTCATTGACTTTTCTTTATCGTTTTTCACTTAATTTTTATTTTTAGTAAATTTTTATATTTAGTAAAGTATTGCCTGAACACTGTTCTAGAAGCTAACTAGTGACATGAACTTCATAACAAAAAATAATAGTTCCATTACTACTTCATTTCCAATTCTCCTGCCTCAGAGTTACCTATTTCTTCTGGTATTTACCTCCAATATTTCTAGATAATATACTTATACCATTATTTGACTTGTTTTGCAATCTTAGATACTGTATCTACTGATCTCCAATGCACGATAAATTTGTTCCTTGACATCATCATGCTCCCCTCCCCGGACCAGTTCTCCTCTTCTTATCTTCCTTATATATTTATGTTAAAATTTCTGGTAAAACAATCTATTGTTTCATTATTATAACTATATAACTATTGTTTGAGTTGAGCCACAAAATTCACTCTGATTTTACATCTTTTTTTACACAACTTTTTTCTTTCCTGAAATTAATAGTTACTTCAAACTCCCTGTCGGCTTTTCTCTGTAGCTATTACTAAATCTACTCTTAAGATATTACTAAACCTTCTCTTAGTATGGTTAAACATATCAGATAATTTGTCATCACTCCACTGATCCCACGGACAATCATCCTGGAGCACTCCATCATCCTGCTCCAGTTCATACTCTCCCCCCCACACACACAAGTTTTACTGACATATAATTGAATAGTCTATCTTTAAGGAATACAGCTTCTATTCTATATGGCTGTCACCTGAAACTTCCTTCACCATCAACCTGGGAGTTTCACTAGCACCTCATGGTGATGGATCAATCTCTTGTGTCCTGGATGGTATGTTTTCAGGTTTTTGGTTTATTCGTTCATTCAGTAAGTCATCCAGTAACTTCTTGAGAAAGGAGGGGAAAAAAAAGCTTTGAAACTTTGAATATCTTTCTATACCATATTTGAAGTATAATTTAGCAATGAATAGAATCTTAAATTGGAAATATTTTCTCACATAATTTGAAGACATCACTCCAGTGCTTTCTTGTTTTAAGTGTTGCTACTGAGAAGTGTGATGACACTCTAATTTTTTTTTTATTGTGGCCTTTTTTTTCTCTCTCTCTCCCATTCTGGAAGTTTTTAGAGTCTCCTTTTTATTTTTTACTGTTTTAAAATTTCAAAATGATGTTCCTTGGTATGAGGTCTATTTGTTTCATAGTACTGATCACTTAGTAAGCCACTGAGTTCTGGAAGAGTTTTCTTGTATTATTTCTTTAATATATCTTCCCCTCCATTTTTTCTGTCCTCTTTTTCTAGTACTTGTATTAGTCAGATGTTGGACTTCACCAGTTATTGTCTAAAACTGTAAAAGGTGTGAAATTTTACCCTGCTTCCAGGATAACAGGTTAGCCTGGAACAGTTTTATGGATACTAGCAGAAGACATGAGACTCCTGGATCAGAGACGAGGGACTTTATTACTCACGGCAGCATGAGCTTCTTCATGGCTGGGCCAGTTCTCCTTGCCTCCCAAGTCCGATAGGGACAATGCAGTATCTAGGCAGATACTATGCACGTAATAAATTTATGTAACAGATTAGGAAATCCCCAGATCAGAAAATCCTAAGCTTTTTTAAAAGATGCTGCAACAAATCTGTCCAATCTTTGCCCTACAGGGAAATATTATCTTTATCATACTGCATAGCAAACAAATCTGCCCTTTGCTCCTGAGGGAGTCACTATCTCTGTTTCCCAACTCTGTTCATTATACAAACACCTTTGACAAGAGAATACAGAACAAAAGCCTATCAGTGTCTCTGCTCACAAGATGTAGAGAAATATGAGAGACTCATATAGAACTGTCTACCAACAGTTATTCCTCCAATTTTCTTACCTTTTTTCTTTAATTTTCCTTTTGTCTTTTTGTCCTACCTTTTGAGACAGTTCCTTAATTTTGCCCTCAAAACTTTCTACTGAAATTATTTTTACTCTCATAGTTTTAATTTCCAAGAGCTCTTCCTTATTTTCTGAATATTCCTTTTCTTTATAGCATCCTGTTTCATAAATAAAATATCTTCTCATTTCCTTCTAAGGTGGTGGTAGCGTTACTAAATTTTCTTCTGTTCTATTTGCTTATTTTGATCTTTGTCTTTCAAAATAAGGACATTCTTCAACAGTCTGGTAATTCTTAGTTGTATATTCAAAGTTAGAGTGAAAACATAAAACAGCAATCATGCATTAGCAACACTTACCAACCACTGGGCTTACCAGTGGGATAAACCAGTGTGACTTGGGTATTAAACTGGGGTCCTGTAAATATTAAAAGGTATATTATTTTTCTATTAGACTAGTGTATATTCAGGAAGTAATTCTCCAACCTTCTATCTGATAGCATATAAGCCTAGATGCCAGTGTTCTGAGAACTAAATAGGAGGAGGTCACTGGGAGTTCCTCTTTGCACCCAACCTGGTGCCTGCCTTTCCAGGGTTCTACAGTACAGATCGGCTTGCTTTTACAGGTCTCCCCCATGATGGAAGTTAGGGCTCAGCTTTTCCACTCTGCTAAGTTGGTTGGTTACCATTTGTTCAACTACATTTCTTCTTCCAATTTTTATTGCCTCTCATCTGCTCTTCTCTCCTCTTACATTTTCTTTGTCTTTTGGAGTTTATATATTTTTATGTCTTTACTGTCATTTTAGTAGAGTTTTTCAGGAAGGAAAATAAACATGTGTATTCAACTGGCCATGTTATATAAACATAGCTCATAAACATATTTACAAATGTTGGTACAAATTACTATGTTGTGCCAATGTAGACTCCTCTACAGTAGTGTGTGTGCTTTGTCATTACTGAGTATTACTACTATTCATGTCTTTGCTAACCTAAGAGATTCTTTTAAAGTGGTACTTTATGGTTGAAATGAACAATTCTTAGATTATTAATGAATAGTAACATGTTTTCATCAGTTTACTAGCCATTTTGATTTCAACTTCTGAGGCATATTTGTAGAAGTTCTTTGCTCCTTTTCTACTGGAGTGTTAGGTTTTTTTCATTATCACTTTGTAAAAGTGATATTTAAAGATGTTAATTCTCTGAGGAAAGTATTTTTCCACCTTGATATTTGCCTTTTCATTTTGATGTACATAAACTTTTATATTTTAGAAAGTTATATATGTCAATTTTCCTTCGTACTTCTTCCATGCTTAGAAAATCCTTACCTACAAATATTTACCAATATACTTTCTCATTAATTTGATATTTTCCATTTTTTGTATTGATCTATAAACCAATTAGAATTTACATTTTCCATGTGTTATAAAGCAAGAATCTAGTCCTCCCCCCAAAATACTTAATCAATTGTCCTAGCATCATTTATTAAATAGTTCTTTAATTTCCCACTGATCTGTGATATGACCTTCATCATTTGTATAATCTATACACATACTGAGGTTTCTAGGACAGTGAGATGATCTATGAATTCTGCACATAAAACTTACTTACATTTTTGTATTAGTGTCATTTTGTATATCTAAACAGTACAGGCCTAGATATTTTATTCATTCATTTATTCATTCATTCATTTAGTGCAAGGGGCGGGACAGAGAGACAGAGAGAACCTCAAGAGGCTCCAGACCCAGTGTGGAGCCCAACACAGGGCTCAATCTCAGGACCCCGAGCTGATGACCTGAGCCAAAATCAAGAGTCGGACACTTAACCAACAGAGCTACCCAGGCGCTCCCAGGCCTAGATATTTTAATATCTGCCAGGGCTAAGCAAAATTGATTCTTGACACAAAACTTTAAAAAATAAAACACACACCTAACTAGATGAGACTAAAAAAAAATTTGTAAGTTAAATTATACATATTCATTTATTACTGAACTTTTCATTTCTCAGTACATTTCTAAAATATTTTACTTCAAAGAAAGCTTAAGTAACATCTGTATTTGAGACCATTCTAATATACATTCCTAACTATAAACAAATTTCTCCTTTGAAAAGATTTTTGTGTCTATTTTTAAATCTTTATTTGTCATTATTTTATCACTCAATAAACTCCACATGATGCTAATCAACTTATGTTTACAAGTTAAAGTGAAATGAACCTACTTTTAATTCTCAAAGAAAATGTTCTCTGACACCTCTGCATGCAATTCTTTTTACAAAAAAAAAAATACCAACTTTCCATAAAAGTACCATAGTAGAGTCACGTATTTCAAACCTTAATCTTAAATTTAAGCTATTTTTAAAAGTGGCTTAATTTTAAAATTAACATCTGTGATGTAAATATAAAATCATTTATATGGGAAAATAATCCACTTCCTTCTATATCTGTCTCAGTAACAGTTTTATACCGGCTTTCCTAATAAGCAGATTAAGAGAAAAAATAATCACCTTTATTTATTTAATTTTTTTAGATTTTATTTATTTATTTGAAAGAGAGAGACAGCACAAGCAGGAGGGAAAGGAAAAGGGAGAGGGAGAAACAGACTCCCCGCTGAACAGAGAGCGCAATGCAGAACTCCATTCCAGGACGCTGAGATCATGACCTGAGCCAAAGGCAGATGCTTAACTGACTGAGCCACCCAGGCACCCCAAATAATCACCTTTAAAGAGAAATTATCAATATGAGCATGCAAGGTTAACCAACCTACTTTCTTTGTATGGTTTTTCTATTTCTTCATAATATTTTAAGTCCTAACAAACTTCATAAATCCTTAAAAAGATTAGTTGTAGTTTCCTATATAGTAACATCCCTTGTATCAGTAAAGGAAATTTATACTTTTCTATGATTTGTAGTTTTTAAATTAGTAGATTGCCTAAATTGTTAATATAATGAATCCTACAATTTGCATACGTACTCAAAAATGCTTAATTAATACTACCATTGTTGGCTATGAAAGAAACCTGAAAATCATAAATAGGTTTGTCAACAAGCTCTTAGTGACCTTTGGAGATCCCTTAACTCTCTTAGCTTCTTAGCATGTCAAAGATCCTTAAGTTCAACCATCAATAGTTATCTACTTGTCCGGTGTCTACTATGTATCAGACACTGCATTTAAATGCACTTTCCAATGAAAATACTAACAAAATTCACCAACGTTTGGGAAGAATTTATATAACTTTAGCTTACAGGACTCAAATAGAAAGAAATAGGGGGGAAAGGGGCAAGAAAGAAAAGTGAGAAAGTCAGCAAGGATAAAAAAAGATAGAGGAGGAATGACAACAAATAAGGAGCTGGTCTTTGCAGTGTCAACCCTGATTTCTTCCTCTAACATTGCTAGAGCTCTGCAACCATGTGCAGAGGTGGTATGTTAAGTATTAACAGATGTGCTGTGCACACCAACCATCTCCATGAGTACCAGAAGAGACTGATGCCGATCCCAAACAGCACAATATAACAGTATATCTCAGTACGTATGAATCTCTCAGTGCTGTGAAGCTATATCAACTACCCCCTATCACCTAAACTGTGATTCCATCATCCCAGGAAGGAGTGGAAGAGGGAGAAAATCCAGGGTGTGAGTGCCTATATTAAACTTTCTATCATGAGTCAAGAGGAAAGGAAAGAAAGGGAAAAGATTAGTTGATAAGAAAGTCAATCCAATTATAAGAAAATATAGAAAAAAATATATTTGCTCTACCAAATTGTGGCTTCTAAAAATCATATACAACTGTATCAACGATGCTGAGGAACATTCACATTGTTTCCAATATGTGGTGGCCACAAATATTGTATTGAGATGTATTGAGATTCTTGTATATTAGTACTTTTATTCATATATTAGCAGTACAGACTAGATTCTCATGAGTGGAACCATTAGGTTGAAGGGTGTACTGAATATATTAAATGTGAAGAGATGTTACAAGATGACTTTCTAAAAAGGTAGAAATGATTCAGATACCTAGCAACAAGGTATACATGTACCTTTTTCCTAGCATCTCTGCCAGAAATGGGTAATTTTAATTTTTAAAATATCGTTGAGCTATAATTCAGATATTATAAAATTCATCCTTTTAAAGTGTATAATTCAATAGTTTTAGTATATTCACAGAGCTATGCAATGATCACCAGTAAGTTTAGAACATCTTTATCACTCCAAGAAAAGAAACCTTGTACCCATTCAGAAGTCAGTCCCCATTTCTCCACCTCATTCCAGTCCAAGGAAACCACTAATCTACCTTCTCTTTGTATAGACTTGCCTATTCTTGATATTTTGTATAAATGTAACCATACAATATGTGGTCTTCTGGGACTGGCTTCATTTATTTAACATACTGTTTTCAAGGTTCATCCATGTTGTAGCATGTATCAGTACTTCATTCCCTTTCATCATTGAATAATATTCCACTGTATGGGTACACTGTGTTTTTTTTTTTTTTTTTCTTTTTTTTTTTCTTAAGATTTTATTTATTCACTTGAGAGAGAGAGAGAGAATGAGAGACAGAGAGCATGAGAAGGAGGAGGGTCAGAGGGAGAAGCAGACCCCCTGCCAAGCAGGGAGCCCGATGCGGGACTCGATCCCGGGACTCCAGGATCATGACCCGAGCCGAAGGCAGTCGCTTAACCAACTGAGCCACCCAGGCGCCCCGGGTACACTGTGTTTTACATTCCCTTTCATCATTGAATAATATTCCACTGTATGGGTACACTGTGTTTTATTTATCCATTTATCAGCTGATGAACATTTGGGTTGTTTCCAATTATTGGCCATTATGAATAATGCTGCTATGATCATTCATGTACAAGTTTTTGTGTGGATGCATGTTTTTATATACCTAGGTTGGAATCATTAGGTCACATGGTAACTCTATGTTTAAACCCTTTAAGGAACTGCCAAATTGTTTTCCAAAGTGTGATTTTAATTATTGCCAGTTTGATGGGCATAAAATAGTTCCACCAACTTTATAATGTGCACTTCCTTACTGAGTTTGAGACTCTTCTCTTTCATTCATTGGTAATTTAGGTTTGTTTTTCTTGAGCTGCTTTTCATCTCTCTTGTCTTTTTTCTCTGAGTTACTTTTTTTGCTTATAAACTTCCAAGAGTTTGGGGTGCCTGGGTGGCTCAGATTAAGTGTCTGCCTTCGGCTCAGGTCATGATCCCAGGGTCCTGGGATCGAGCCCCACATCGGGCTCCTGGCTCAGCAGGGAGCCTGCTTCTCCCTCTCCCTCTGCCTCTCCCCCTGCTCATGCTCTCTCTCTCTCTCTCTCTGTATCTCTGTGTCTCAAATGAATAAATAAAAAAACTTAAAAAAAAAAAAAAAACTTCCAAGAGTTCTGTGTATATTTTAGATATTAACTAATTTACTATTGTCTTCTCTGTAAACATTTTGTCTTGATTTTTACATTAGTCTTTAAATGTTGTGGTATCTTGTGTTGTATAAAATATTCCATTTTTTGGAAGTGAACATATCTTCTGGGTTTCTGTGTTTATTAAAAAGTTCTACCTTACTTCCAGATTATAAATGCAGTTGCCTAAATTTTCTTCTAAAATTTTTATTTATTTTACTTTAAGTCTTTATAGAAAATCTACATCATATACAGTACGAAATAGAAACTTAACCATTTTTCTACTGAAATGATGCATCATCTTAATCATATATTAAATGATCAAATATAATGAATTTTTTTTCTGGATTCTCTATTCCAGTGTTTTTCAAGCCACAGGTTAGGACTACTTGTTGCTTTTAAAATCAATTTAGTAGGCTTTATTGGCATTTTAAAAAATACAAAATAAAGAAAATATCAGTATATATCATATATAACAAGGGTAAGTGCTTCATGAAACTTTTATTTCTATTTTTTTTAAGATTTCATTTATTTATTTAGAGAGAGAGAGAGCACGCATGCGTGGGGAGAGGGCCTGTGGGAAGAGGGGTAAGGAAAGAATCTCAAGTAGACTCCACGCAGAGTGCAGAGCCAGACGCAGGGTGATCTCATGACCCTGAGATCATGACCTGAGCCAAAACCAAGACTTGGACACTGAGTCACTGACTGAGCCACCCAGGCGCCCCTTTATTTCTGTTTTTTAACACAAACATATAAACACATCAAGGGTCATGATGCATGTAAAATGTATTTCTTATTGTGAGTTATAATAAATAAAATTTGAAATCTTCATTTCTTCCATTATATTCCATTAATCCATTTGTCTATTCCTTTGTCCCAATAGACAAATATGTCTATTCCTTTGCTCTTATGTATCTAATTCTAGTGGCTATGTTCTGATATCTGGTAAGGCAGGTGCATCTCCCTTTTTAGCTACTACTGGATATTTGTTCTTCCACATGAACTATGTGGTCAACTTTTTCCTACCATTAAAAACATTTTGTTTCCATTCTAATTAGAATTGCTAATTCAGAAGAAATTATACTTTTATGATATTAAGTCCCCTGCAGCCCATGAAGTATTTGGTATGTCTGCTTATGAAACATGGTATGTTTCTATAATTCTTATTACATAGGTCCTGTGGTTTACTTGTTAAATTTACTCCTAAGTATTTTATAGTTCTTTTCATTGTTGTGAAAGAAAAATTTTCCCATTTCCATTCTGTGTGCTTATTGCAAATACAGAGAAGCTATCAGTTTTATTTATCTTATATCTAGCTATCTTACCAGATTCTTTTATTAATTCTATTGTTTATAATTTGAGTTTCTTGTGTTACCCTAATCATATTGCTAGGACCCCTAAAAATGGTAAATAATTTGACAGTATAAAATGGCAACACTGAGAATCTTGCTTAGCTCCTGATTGTAAAATGCTATTTAAGTAACATACACAAGAAATTAATTACACAGAGGGACACCTGGGTGGCTCAGTCGGTTAAGCGGCTGCCTTCGGCTCAGGTCATGATCCCAGAGTCCTGGGATCGAGCCCCGCATTGGGCTCTCTGCTCAGCGGGGAGCCTGCTTCTCCCTCTCCCTCTGCCACTCCCCCCTGCTTGTGCTCTCTCTCTCTCTCTCTGATAAATAAATAAAATCTTCAAAAAAAAAAAGAAAAAAGAAATGAATTACACAGAAAACTGGGACCCATTCCTCTCTCTTCCATTTCTCAAGTTATTCCTCATGTTAGAGACCCTGTCCCTGCTCCTCCTCTCCTACAGCTTCTAAACTGTGCTACAAGTGAGAGGCTCTGGCTTCTGATGTCTGGGTAGTCGGGAAAAGAGGTGCTGCTGGCTCTCAGTGTACCATTAAAAATACATATCCATACATTCAGATATATGCATATATCGCACAAGGTAAGATGCTGAAAAGAATATCAAGAAATTAAGAATGTCCAGAAAGACAATCAAGTACGAAATGAAAGACATATGAATAAATAATGTTATTTCAAATAGAAATGATACATGCTTCAAAATAGGCATGAATCAAGAGCAGAGGAAAATAGTGGCTTATAGTATAGAAACAGTAACAGGTGGAGGTTACATATATATGACAATTATGCTATAATTTGGATATATTATACATTAAAAAGCTTTTGAGGGATTGGCTGAACCTAATTGGGATATGTATTACTATCTTCTTAGAGGAAAAAACTGCTTTCAAATAATTCACTTACAAGTGAACTTCTAGCAACATAACTCCTATATTTCTTAAAGACCACTTGGACAGGTGATAGTAACAGTCCCAAAGTTGTAGTACTGTCAGTAAAAGGAAATAACAAGAAGAATAAATAAGAGCCTGGTTTAACAATGCCCTTTCCTGTTTACCCCTTGAGAACAGAATTAATTTTATTCAATAAAAATAAAAGAAAATGAATCTTTTATCCTGCAAATTTCTTAAAAATTGAAATTTTGTAATTGCAGGTACTATATAATTTTTATTATAATGTTGTAATTCACTGTTAAAATTAATATAGCTTCTCATATTGCCAAATATACCATAATGCAAATTTTTACCAGAGTCAAAAATTTTCATCTTTGAATTCATACAGTGTATAATAGCAAAATGCAGCTGTTACATAAAGCATAGTTTACTGGTTCATTCATGCTATAAAAATATGACTGACATTTCATCTGGTCAACCATCCTAAAGGTTAATTCTTGTTTCCTGTTTCAGATTTTATTCCAGGTGAACTGCTCTGGGCAGATTCTATTTACCTATTCTGAACAAACCACAAACTGTTTCATTGCTCACTCTTACTGTTAAGAACATATTGACTTGCTGCCTGCTCTGCTGTTTAATTCATTTATGCTGAGAGTCAGGCATGAAGACAGAATTTTAAATGTGACATTTGCAGGCTGTTAGGTCATTTAAGCTCTGACAACACTAGGGAATTCCTGACATATAAACTGGACCTGATTACCAAACACAGATAGGCTTCCCAAAGCAGCAAATTTCTGGTCATATTTTTTTTTTTGTAATTTCTCATAGAATTTAATATTAAATTTCAATGCCAACGAAAAGATCTATATAGCCAACATTTTAAAGTAAAAGCCTGTTTCTTTTAATTAGCTCAAACCAGAACTTCTTCTAACCAAATCTGCTAAATGAAAATCGTTTTGGTTGACAAAGACATATGAAAAGACTCATAATAATAATTAACAGTCACCTCAGATTCTGATATATTCTGATATTTAAGAGCTTTTATATTTTCTATAATCTATAGATTCTGAAAAATCTGGTAGTTCTGAAGGCCATGACTCTTGTCAACAGACCACTTAAAATTCTTCGATTCTGGCCAGGGCAGAGCCAGACTTTATATGCTGTCAAAGTCACACCATAAAATCTTAGTTTAAATACCTACCACACTGCCTTCTCTAAGATTACAGATATGCAGAACGGATGATAGAGTCATTATAATTGGAAATGAAAAAAAACCTGCCCACATGACATTTAGAATTACACTTTACAAGAGTTGATAATGGGGTAGGGTGAAGGAAGTAAGGAAAGACTGTTTTCTTATTTTAGCTACTCAAAAAAATCACACCAAATGACAATTTTTCAGCTCTTTTTCCTTGTCACTAACAAGTGCTACAGTGGTTCAAATGAAAGTTTTCTGAAATTAAGTCTTGATGTTAAGTAATGAACAAAAGATAATTCTGATTTTACCCTGTATTTTATATAAGTAAGAGTTCCACTATGCACAGCAAGTAGCCTTTTAATACTGCATTTTGAGTGAGACTCCCAACTGTATTAAGTGGGGTCTAAATAGTGATAGATGGCCTGGAATGCCTTTCAGCTATTCCACATTGATTTTGAAAAACCTAACAAAGGCAATTACTTTTCAAAGATTAAAACTCTTGTTTCTCTCCAAAGAATAAAACGGGGGAAGCAAACCTGGTGTATTATCTGAGCTACAGGAAGTTGTTCAGCATATTTCAGTGGTTCCATGAGTTCCTCATCCATCCAGTCTTTCTTATATCTGAAAAAAAGGAATTAAAAAACACACGCCTCAGGTAAATACTCTTTAAATACGGCAAATATTTAAATATGCCAAATATGAAAACTATTAAAAATCTATATTTAATGTTTCTGAGATAATCAGTATTTATTAAAATCTATGAAAAACCACCTAGTGATAATTTTTCAGTGACGTAACTATAAGTACATTCAGAACACATTTAATTACTACACAGTAAGATTAGCTAACATCATCTAATATTCTCAGATCCTGTCTTTTACTCTGGGACTTAAAAATATTTAAGAATTCCCTGTTTATAGGGCGTACTTTTTAATACAGTATTTAAAGTCTTCAAAACCTGGCTCCAACCACGTTCAACCTCCATCTCTAGCAACTCCTTCTCTATGTACCAGTCTATTGTTTCAGCCACATCCAACTACTGCTACCTGTCAGTGGGCCTTGCAGCTCTATGCCTCTTGGATGTTCCCCATTCTGTTTCCTGTTGGGACCAACCACCAATTCCTTCTTTATTTACTCTTCTTTCAAATATAATTATTTAAACCTGTCTAGATATATTTTTCATCTCCCTGAAGACAAAAACCATGTCTTATTCTTTCTTATCTATCCAATGTTTACTATATAATACTCAACAAATGTTTGCTGAATGAATGTATGAATAAAATGAAGAAAACAATAACTATCTGAGAGATTATTTTATATGAAAAAATATTTTCTTTACTACCTACATTTACAATGAGAGGCAGAGTTGACATAATACAGACTTAAGATAGTATAAAATAGTACACAGTAAGAATAAAATCTCCCCAAATGAAGAGAATTAGAAAAAATGCTCTTTTAAAAATTATTGACCCTTTTTTGAAATAGGAAATAATCATTAGATTTCGAAACAGTAAGACTTAAACATATTTAAGCCTCCTTTACCCATTTTTTCTGTAAATTACACAGCAACTTATCAACTTAAAAATTAAATTTTAAAAATTGAAACCTTCATTTGTCTTGAAAAATAACCAAACAAGACTGGTCTAAGTTTCTAGGGCTGCAGTTAAGGAATGTGATGATGAGAAATGTGGAATCTCTCCAGAAAAAAAGGCAGATAAACAAGGACAAAATTTTGCCTATGATTTAAGAGCTTAAAGAACCTCTTAACTAGGTAAAAGCTTGTGTATGCCTTGCAGAATTAGTATAAATATAATTAATTTGGGGGAATTTTGAAGACCCACTCATGATGAAAAAAAATTGTCCTAAAACATTGCTTTATATAAAGGGACAGAAAGCAGAATGGTGGTTGCCAGGGGTAAAGGTGGGGAGAACAGGGAGTTATTGTTCAAAGGGTAGTTTCAGTATTGAAAGATGAAAAAAGCTCTGGAGATAGACAGTGATGACGGTTCATGATAATTGCACTGGATATTAAAAATGGTTAGAATAGTAAATTTTATGTTACATATACGTTATGGGCTGAACTGTGTCCCCCCACAATTCATATGTTGAATGAGTACCTCAGAATATGAGTCAGAATAGAGTCTGTAAAGCGGTAATTAAGGTTAAGTGAGGTCATTGGCGTAGGCCTTAATCCAATGTGATAATGTCCTTATAAGAAGAGAAGATCAATCAGGGCACAGAGGCAGACTGAGTAACGACCAAATGAAGACACCGAGGGAAGAAGTGGCCATCTATAAGGCAAGGAGAAAGGCCAACCCCTTGATCTTGGCCTTCTAGCCTCTAGAACTGTGAGAAAATAAATTTCTGTTGTTTAAGCCACCCAGTCTGTAGTACTCCATGATGGCAGCCCTAGCAGACTGATACATTGCATTTTACCACAATTAAAAATAAAATAAATGTTCATTACCAAAAAAAACCATTTTTTAAAATGTACAATTTCACAGTGTACATTTAAGAAGTCTATCTACCTTTTTAGGTATATAAAATACATATCAAGCAACAAAAGAAATATAGATACATTGAATATCATCAAAATTTAAAACTTCTGGGGCCCCTGGGTGGCTCAGTCAGTTGGGTGTCCAACTGGAGATTCTTTTTCTCCCTCTGCCCCTCCCCCTGCTCACATCACCCACTCTCTCTTTCCGTAAAATAAATAAATAAGTCTTTAAAAAAAGTTTAAAACTTCTGTGCTTCAAAAGACACTATCAAGAAAGTGAAGAAACAACCTAAAGAATGGGAGAAATTTTTTGCAAATCATATATCTGAAAAAGGATTTGTATCAAGGATATATAAATAGCTCTCACAATTCAATCATTTAAAAAAATCATTCAACAAAGAATTTTTCCTTAATCAACAAAGAGATTTGTAAGTGAAATTGGCATATATTTGTGTGTATTTATTTCTTTTTTACTGTGCGTCTATGGAGGGGAAGAATACAATGACCACTCAATACAGTTCAGTACCACTGCCTTGAGTCCTGCTAAGGCACCAGCAATTTCAATAAATATCTGCTGAAACAAATTAATAAAGATTAAATCACTGTAGTAATTTTAAAAATATAAAGAAATATGAAAAAGACACTCTTTCCTTGCTTATTCCAAAAATGTAAAGTAACAATGTATAAGATGGAATACATTTAATTCACAAAATGTTTCTCAATAACTGTAAAAGATACAAAAATATTGGAAATCTAGCAATTTGCTTTGAGTGACTTTTTTTTTTTAATTAAGTAGGCTCCACGCCCAGTGTGGTGCCTGACGTGGGGCTTGATCTCACGACTCTGAGATCAAGACCTGAGCTGAAACCAAGAGTTGAATGCTTAACTGACCAAGCCACCCAGGTGCCCCTCGAGTGACTTTTTAAAAATGCCAAATAGTTAGTATGAAAAATTCCAGACACATTTCTGTATTTTCTTTTTGTTGTATTTTTTTTCTGAAACATGTGAAAGTAAGTTGCAGATGTCATGACAGTTCACATCTAAACATATGCATCAACCAAAGGTAGGTTTAAAAATTTTCTTAATAACTGCAGGACAGGGGCACCTGGGTGGCTCAGTCATTAAGCGTCTGCCTTCGGCTCAGGTCACGATCCCAGGGTCCTGGGATCGAGCCCTGCATCAGGCTCCCTGCTCCGTGGGAAGCCTGCTTCTCCCTCTCCCACTCCCCCTGCTTGTGTTCCTGCTCTCGCTGTCTCTCTGTCAAATAAATAAATAAAATCTTAAAAAAAAATAACTGCAGGACATTTTAAAAAAGTCATTCTAAGTACAATTCACAAGTAATCTTTGTATCACTTATCACTATGGACTTAGAAGTTTTTTTACTTATTCAGTGTTTTCACAATAAATTACAATTATTTCTCATTTTGAATTCCTTAAAAATGTCTGTCCATCATTGGACCCCTTTCAATATGGAGATGAGATCTCTTTTTATTTCGGGAAAGTTTTTTTTATTATTTTAAATGTTACGTCTGTTCATTTTCCATTTGTTTTTCTAGTTTGAGTTCTTGAACTAAATATATTGGATTTTCTCTATCACTCTCTCTCTGATCCTTTCAGCACTCTTATTTCAGTTTCATTTTCTTGACTCTTTTTCATTTCTCTTCTTTATATCTCTTACTGAACTTTTGGTAATATCTATCTTCCCTTGGGTACCTTGTAATTTAGTTTTCATTTCTGAAATGATTTTTGTCTTTTTCTGTCGATTTCCTTCCAGAGTTCAATCAGCTCCTGTTTCATACATCTTCCTGTTGTTTGTCCATTTCAATTGTGAGTTTTGGAACTCTGATTCATACTGTCCTTTCATAATGCAATTGCTTGTTTAATATAGGTTATTCATGTTCAAGTGTTGTGTTTCAAGTTCCTTGCTTTGTGGCTTTTCTTTTCTGTTTTTATTTTTCCTTTCATTCTCTCTCTCCCCCTAACCCCTCTGTGTATGTGTGTGTATATATGTGTGTGGAGAAGGTGTTATTTAAATTTTATTTTCTTATAGCAATTTTATGTAGATCCTGGCTTCTTTTTCTGTTGAAGATTATTTGTATTGGTTTTCTCCAGAATCAGCAATAGCAAGTTACCTTGTGATGAGAAGAGAGGTAAGTTGGCTTATTAGGTTTCTCAGTTCAAGAGCACCCTCCACTGTGGCTTCAGTGAAGTGTAGATTCTTTAAAAAATGGTACTTTTTGTGGTGGTGGTGGTGGGAATAATTTGTCTTTTTAAAAAATTTATCTTATTTCCTTTGGACCCTTATCTTCAGCTGCTTCTTTCTTTCCTTTCACCACCAAGCCTCCAAAGGAAACCCTCCCCACCACCCCTTGTAAGGTATCTTCCATTCTCTCAGAATGAGTGCTTTCCCCAAATTGTCACCTAAGGACAGCCACACTTTCTAAGCCCCATCTCCCAAATCCAGAGGCCAGGCCTCTGATCAAGTAGTTCATGCTTATAGTATAATTCAGAAAAGGAGAAGACTACAAATGTTAATTTCAATGTATATATGGCTGCCAACCTAAGGAAACTGGGAATTTTCTGTTGCAATATGATAAGGTTCTCTTTCTTAAAGCCATCCTGTATTCCTTTTATTTAATATTTGAGCCCCTCCTAAAAGAATGCAATTCTTCTTTTACCTTTTTCCAGATCCTTCACTAAGATCTACCTAAATAACTTAACAAGGGAGTAATTTCTATGTGGAAAAAGCTGTGCATTCCTTTTTTTACTTGACTATTTTTTTTAAACTGTGTTTTTGTAGAAAACTACAGTAAGTGGAATTTGCTTATACTATAAAAGGGTTTTGGATCCAATATAGTGATGCTACCATCTCAAATTGAAATATTATCCAAATCTTCTGCATAACTAAATAAAATACTGCAGGCAAAATCCTGACACCTATAAAGTCAGTCTTTACACACCCTCATCTCTTGTGTTCTTTTATTCTGTCACTGATGCCCTCAAAAATCTTTCTGTGCTATCCAAGCAGTTTTGAAATAACACTGTAAAATTCCTTACTGTGTCCATATATGAGAACATCCTGATTCAGAAACAGGCAAGATTTTTATTCTTTATTGCCATATTGAAATTAGATTATTTGCGTATAAAATGACAAAGCTTACTGTGAGCAGAACACCAAGTTACCTCTTCAAACACAGGAAATAGGCCCAACAAAAAAGAAGAAGAAAGCAGACACTGTGCTATGCCAAGTACAAACTAAAAATTAAGATCAATAAATAATTCAAGACACATCACCTACAGTAATCCAAAATCACTAAGAAGAAATTCTCAAAACATATCAAAAACAGGAAGTTAGCCAAAGTTCATGTAGCCTCTTGAACATGATAACTCAAACTCATTACTTGAAACTAAAAGTATATAAAGAAACCAAAATAATTTCTTAATACAATCTTGTTTTAAAAAAAAACATGGAAAAATTTCCACTCCTAAACTATATTTTAAAAAATGCCCAAGCATTCATACAATTGGCAACATATATTGTTGTACAAGATACATTTGACAAACCTGGGCCCTATGACATTTCTGAAAGTTTAAAGAAGGGAGAAAAGAAACTCAAATGTATTGGTTAATAGAGACAAACACAAAATGCAATTACAACTCCAGAAAGTTCCCAAGAGTCACTGAAGATTATTTTTGTGAATATTGGTTATACCACGAGATGACAATCTAATGCATCATTTTCCTTGAAATGAGATCCCTTCCCAAACTTGCAGCATCATCATTCTTGTAATTATCAAACTAAAAACTTGTGAAAGAAGATATTAAAACATAACCTTGACTATTACTTACTTTGAAAAAGCACAAGGAAGAAGATGAACCAGGGGAAAGAGACATAATTTGAGGTAGAAAACAAAGAGTTAACTCCCAAGAAAACTAAATTACATTAACTTATGGCCCAACTGTTGAAATGCATCTTATTTTCTGTCAGCTTGCAGTATGGTATAAAAATGCACACACCAGTTAAAAAAGAATACCTCCTGAGCAACTCAGTCAAGCAGTTTTAACAAAATCCCTGAAAACCAAGCTCTAGTTCTCACTGAGTGACTTCAGAAGTAACCTCTTACTGGTAGAAGTTGTAGGCAGGCTTTCTAAAAGTTCACAAAACCAGCTAACTTGTATACATAAGAAATTACCTTTGTAGAGTCAAAAGCAATTAGAAAATAGCAGTGTGGGGGTGGTCAGTGGGAACCTGTTAAAATTACTGAGCACTTTACCCTGCAGTTGGCACTCTATTAGGTACATATAACTACAGTTTTATGTGTATTATTCTAGCCATTTTATTTTGCTATAACATACATATCTGTGATACATGAAAAGTATGCAGAATATCTATAGTTTCATTAATAAATTGTATTCTATGTCTAACTGAGCCACTTGCTTTTTTCATTTAATATTATGCTTTTGAAATCCAAGCACGTCATTGTGATTATCAACCTAGTTTGTTCCTGTTAATAGCTATATGGTATAATATGAAAATGCTCCATTTTACTTAGATATTCCAATATTAATGGACATCTACTTTCAATTATATATTATTAGAAATAATGTTGCAATAAATATCCTTCCAGGCTACTTTGTCTACATGTGCAAGAGATGTTCTACAACAGGGGCAAACTATAGCCCACAGGCCAAATCTGGCATGTCACCTGTTTCTGTATGTCCTATGAGCTAAGAACGGTTTGTACATATTTTAGTGGTTGAAAAAATAAGTTAAAAAAGAATACTATTTCATGAGAAATGAAACATATAAAATCCAGACTTTAGCATCTATAAATAAATTTTTATCAGAACACAGACATTCATCTGTTATTGTATTATCTGTGACTGCTTTTGCATTATAACAGCAGAGCATTTGCAACCAAGACTGTATGACCTACAAAGGTTAAGATATTTACTATCTGGTCCTTTTCAAGAAAAGTCGGCCAACCCCTATTCTGCAGTAATTATTTAGAAGATGGATTTGCTAGGTCATAACTTATACACATTTTAAATTTTGTTAGAAACAACCAGATTATTATCCAAAGGGACTGTATCAATTTATGCTGCCATGAGAAATGTGTAAGTTCCCACTTCCCTCCATCATTACCTCTGAATTTTCTACAATAGTTTCTCATTGTTTTAATTTGTACTTACTTTTTAAAAACATATCTAAATGGTCACCGAACAAGTCTTGCCTCTTTTCCAAATATATTTCCTTTGGTCATTTTTCTATTGACTTGTCTTTTTTTTTTAATCATTGTGCAGATTTATTTATATAATTTGGACAGAATTCTTTGACATACATGTTGCAAATAATTTCATCACACTTTCTCTTTACTTTTTTTAATATATATATTTTAATTTTGTTGCAGTCAACTTTATCAATCTTTTTAAATTTGCTATGCTTTGAGTAGCATGACATCTTTCCCTACTCCTATTTCTCTACTCTAAGTTTAATAATTATGAAATGGTAGACTCTCTTAGATTTTCTATTATATGGCCTGTAAAAAAAAAAAAAAAAACCCACAAAGTTTGTCTCTTCCTGATTCTTATACCCCCTATCTTTTCCCTTGCCCCCTTGTCTTCTTTGCATTAGTGTGGACTTCTTGTACAAATGATTAATTGATGAAATTATAGCATGCATGCTTGTCTTGTCTGAATATCACTGAGATGCTTCTAAAGATTCAATCTTGGGGTACTTGGGTGGCTCAGTTGGTTAAGCGTCTGCCTTCTGCTCAGGTCATGGTCCCAGAGTCCTGGGACTGAGCCATTTATACATCTGTGATCATAAGTGAGGCTGGCTCTATACTTTTTTCATACTCTTCTTATCTAGTTTTGGTTTTAAAATTAACTAGTTCCACTAAATGAGTTAAGTAGAATGCTTCTTTTTTTTATGCTGTTCATAAATGTCAGCTCAACATGTGTTTGGTAGATGTCAGAGATAAAAACCATTTAAGCCTACTGTTTGTTGGCAGTTTGTTGGGAGAGGGTATATATGTTTTACAATTGGAAAAAAAAAAAAGCAAGGTGTTTTGTTTTGTTTTGTTTTTTACTTGGAGGGTTAGCTTATTTTTTTACTTACTTTTTTCCTAAATCCCCTCTAAATATTACTTTAGCCACATTCCAAGTGACTTTTCTGCCCTTATACTGAAAATTTCACATTTGGGGATTTTGTTTTTAGTTTAGTATGACCACCTATTCTTTCAAATGGAGTATTTGGTCTAATTATATTTAATTTCATAACTGATATAGCTGGATTTATAACCACTATCTATTTTCTATTTCCCATCTACTTGATGTTCTTTTTCCTTCTTCTTTTGATTTAACCAAATATCTTATTAATCCTTTTTTCCTCTTTTAACATGGTAATGATACATATATTTACCCTTATTATAGCAGTTACCTTGTACATTAGAACACCCAACTTTGACTTGTTAGTCTAATTAAACTGATTACATTTACCATTTCTCCAATAAGAATATTATTTTACATTTCCATTTATCCATTTTTTGCATTATTGTTCTTTCATATTTTAACTCTACAAATATTTTTTTAACTCAATGAGATCTCTTTTTTTGTCTCTTCAATATGTGATTATATTAAATGATATACTTACCTATTCTATTTCTCTTCACCCCTTACTGAATTTCTGTGTTTCCCTTTAAGATCATTTTATTTCTGGCTGAAGAACTCCATTTATTTTTATTTTAGTTCAGGTGCACTGGCAACAAATCCTGTTTTATCTGTCTGAAAACATCTTATTTCACCTTCATTTTTGGAAGATATTTTTGTTGTGTATGGAATTATAGATTGAAGTGTTCTTCCTTTCAGCACTTTAAACATATTATCCTATTGTTTTTGGTTTCCACTGTTTATGTCAGTATTAAAGGTAACATGTCTTTTCTTCTCTGGTGGACTTTAAAGATTTTTCTCTATGATTTTTTCAGCATTCTATGATGTGCCAAGTTGTGGTTCATCTAGCTCAGGGTGAGCAGAGTTAGCTGAATGTGTTTTTGCTAATTATCTCTTTAACTATTGATTCTTCCCTATTTTCAACCTGTCCTCTAGTTTAAGACACTATTTATACACGTTACACTGTTTTACTGAATCTACTGTTTCTTACTCTCTTTTCTGTTTGTTTCTTTCTCTGCTTCAGTTTGGATATTTTCTATTGAATTGTCTTCAAGCACACTAATCCTGTTTTCTGATCCATCCAATTTGATATTAAGCCATTCACTGAGTTTTTTAGTTCAGATACTACATTTTTCAATTCTACAATGTTCATTTCATTATTTTAGATATATTCATATTCTCTGGTGTTTCCCTATCCTTTCATCTGTTTTCAAGAATTTTTTCCCTTTTTTTCTTGAACATATTAAAACCATGTGTTTAATATGAACTTCTAAGGTTCTTATCTACTAACTCGAAGTTTTGGATCACTTCTTGGTCTGCTTCTATATTATGTTTTGTTTTTGTTTTTACTCTTGGTATATGGTCATAGTGTCCTATCTTGTAGGTACCCAGTAATTTTTGATTGATCATATATAGGACACTGCATATTGATAAATAAAAATAAAAAACCTACTGACAATGCTACTTCCCATCTGTAAAGATCCACACTTTCCTCTGCTAGGCAGCTGAGGGTGGGGGTCTGATCACTTCCATTCAACCAGAGACTGAACTGAACTAAGACTGCCTTACAATTTTAATAAGACTCATTCTACCTTTAATTTGCCCCTATTCTTACGGTAAGGACCTTTAAGGTTTAAGCTGAAGCCTGGCAGGTCTTTATCTCCTCAATACAAGATAGACTACAGAAAATTCCACTATGCTTTCAAAGGTGTCTGCTGTAGATTTTTGTCCTGTTGTCCTGTGTAGCTTCAGAATTAGGCACTCTAGGCCCACTAAACTGCCAAAAGTCTGTCCCCATTAGTGACCCTTATCAGAGGCCAAACCCAAAAAAGTGAACAACTTTTTTCTGTAAAGGGCCAGAGAGTATTTTATGCTTTGGGCCATATAATCTCTGCCACAACTACCCAACTTTGCCATTTATAGCATGAAAGCAGCTAAAGACAATATATAAATGAATGATGGAACAAATATGGCTATTTGCCAATGAAACTTTATTTACAAAAATAGGCAGCAGGCCAGATTTGGCAAAAGGGCTGTAGTTTGCCAATTTCTATTCTTGCTGCACCCAGAATCAGTAAGTATACCCAACAGGAAAAGTAACTATAAATTGTGTATAAATTCACTGTCCCCATAACTGTCAACCCTCAGCTGGTATGTTCTTAGGGAACTCTCACCCTTAAGACCTTTACCTCCTCAGAATTACAAGAATAGTAAATTCAGCTCTGGTTTTCAGAGGTTTCTTGCTTAGTAGTTAGCTTTCCTTTAGTTTCAGAATTTGGCAAATATCTTAAAAGGGAAAGTGATTTTGTGACTGAGTGACAACTGTGTTACTCTAGCCTCATACAATCACCAGAAATTCTGTTGGTTTCTCTAACCACAAGCAATAACCCACTTCCTGGACCAAACTCAGATTCTCAACTTTTGGCCTTCTCCCAGAATCTGTAAATTAACCCAGTGGAAAATGGCTACAGATTTTTCAGCTCACCTCTGAGAAGTATTCCCAAATCTGGATTTTTAGCTTCTCGGTCCTCATTGCTTCTGTATTTCTCTGATATCGTGCTTGCTTCGGCAGCACATATACTAAAATTGTATTTCTCTGATATCTTTAAAAATATTTTTGTCTGTTTTTTCTAGTTGTTCTTGGTGGGGGATCACATAAGCCTGTTGTAAATTATTTCATCTTATCCAGAATCAGAAACTGTATCCTGCTACTTTTGATGTTTAATATTTTCATTATTACTCATTTCTGTTTTTAAAATTTCCATTGATATTTTATTTATTCTAAAAATTACTCAAAGTGTGTTTTAGAAATTCCACAGAAATAAATTTTAAACAATTCTTTTTTTGCTATTGATTGTAACAATGATATGGTGAACAGAAAAAAAAGTTTCATAAGATTCTAACACTTTACAGTTATTAAGATGTGCTTGTTTGGCCAACTATGGGTCAATTTTTTAAAAATATTACATTTGGGCTTGAGAAGAATGTTTACTCTCTAATTGTTGAATCTACCAGATCAAGCTTATTAATCATGTTGCTCATACTTGAATTTAAAAACATTTGGGGAACTCTTTTATCAATTTCTGAAAAAAGGTTTCTGATAATGTGATGTTGAAATCTTCTTCTACAATGGTGAATTTATCAAACTTTTAAGTATGTAAAACAAAAAAATATATTATAGTTATGTTATTAGGTAACTGAAAGTTAACATGTTCTTCCTAATGAGTTAAGACTTTGAACCATTAGTTACCCTCTTTATGCTTGCTAATGCCTTTTCCTTAAGTCTATTTGTCTGATATTTATATAGCCATATAAGCTTTTTATAGTTAGCAGGTGCCTGGTAATCCTTTTATTTTCAGCTCTTTAATGTCATTATGTTTTCTGTCTGTAGTTAGATTTCTTTTTATCCTAATATGATGATATCTGTTTTTAACTAAAATTAATTTATTTAAATGTATTGTTATAAGCAACATAATTATAATTATTTCTCTTCTTACTTCATAATTTCTATTTTTCCAGTCTTTTCTTGTTTCACCTTCATTTCTTTGCAGGAATTGTTTAACTCCATTTTTTGTCCTGTACTCTTTCTATCTTATTTCCTATATTTCTATTAATTTAGTGGTCATTCTCAAATGTAAAATGCATACATACCTTACTGTCTAAAGCTATTAAAACTTACTACCTTCTCCCCCTCAAAAAAACCTCAGAATACTTTAAAACCAATCACTTCCCCCTCTCCTTCTTATGTATTATTGTTATTAAATACATTAGTGCTTTGATTTATCTTATTTTCCCAATTATCATCATTATCATCATAATGATAAAACATACTCAATTTTGTTAAATTTCCTACCATTTTTACTAATTAATAAGCTCAGCATTCTTCCTTCCACTCAGACTTTTCCGGCTCCTTTGCCTTCTTCAAGAAGTACATCTGCTTTAGATGTTGTTTAAGTAAGGTGTATTGATTCAAAATACTCTCAGCTTTTGTATGTTTGAAAATGTTCTTATTCTTTGTTCATTCTTTCACCATAGTTTAGCTGGGTAATCAATTTAGCTGAGTTATTTTCTTGACCCTAACTACCCACAAATGGACCTACCGCTTTTTGTCCTGACCCTCACAGAAAGCCATTCTAACTCAAAACTCTAGATTTCTATAACAGGAATTATCATTTAGGGGAGCCTCGACTTCCACGTTTACTTACCCCTTGGATTTTAGCTCCTTATATGTATCGCTCCAACAGATTTTCCTATCACTGAGGAAAGTGGAGCTGCCTACTGGGAGCCACTATTCAGTAATGGGCTCTTATAAACACTTTCTGCCTCAGAGATAAAAGGGCCTGCAGCAAGATAAAAGCATGGTTCTTTTAAAGGCACGTATGTATTAAGGTGTACCTGGACACATCATGGGTTGGCTACAGGAGAGGGACCCAACGCACTGGTACGTTTTATATTAAGTCTAAGTAGGCCTAGAAAAGGGAGACAAAGAATCTGAGCTTGTTGCCAAATGCCTAGGGAAGCTGCATGTTTGGAACTCCAACTGCAACTACCTAGAAACATTATATACAAAATTGAACCCGGGCAGCACTTCCACTGAATAAGGGGATGCCACCAGTTCTAGTTCAATCTGGAAAAAGCCAGAAACGCCATCCATCAAACTGTGTTGTTTCCATGCAACTGCTTTCTTTGTAGCTCAGCTATGTATTTAAAAGTGTACTTTTTTTTTTTTTGCAATTTACTGAGCATCTTGGTATTTTATAACATCAGAGTTTTCTCAGAAAAATGCAGTCAGCAACAATTCTGAAACTGAAGTCAATTGATTGTTCTTTATTATTAACTTCAAACCACATCTCTAACTCATTTATATTCATTTTTTATTCTGGGGAAAGTGAAATGTATCTAATTCTAAATACTACAGGTTTTTCTTTTATTGAGAAATGTTTCTTTCTGATGAAATTTCAAACTATGAATGCCGAAGGCCATTAAAGTCAAGTTGTGTTTTTACATCTAAGGTAAAAATGGGATTTCTCATATTCAGAGCCAACTCTGGCAACTTTCATGTACTCTTTATTACTAGAAGTTACCTAATTTCTAGATATTCAAGGTTTTATTATGCCTAATTTTCAACAAATTAGAAAGGAAAAAAAAAAAAACCACCCGTAATACTGAAGTCATACAAGATATATTTTAATCGTTTTCTATGACTCAGAAGACATACTACAGGGTTTTAGCATACTAAAAAGAAATCACTATGAACATTAGTTATTTTTTAAAACATAAGTTAGACTCTCCCTATCATTTGATACAAGATTTAAATGTCTACATAATATTTATGCAAACCCCAATTAGAACAACTCCTTGTCTTGCAAGCAACAGAAACTGAGGGAAGTAGTTCCAGGCCTTAGATTGCTAATACTCATAATTTATGTCTCACCATAGAGCTCATTATTACCTGTCTCAATATCTTATAGTAAAAGTGCAAAAGATTGTCCTACAGCATGCAGTCCTTAAATCACCTAATAGAAATGTAAAATACTATGTTCTTACTCCATCTCTCAACATACATATGCTTAATATACATATATTTGGTGTAAGAATAAACATTTAAAAAATTAGATATACTAATTTTAATACAACCCAGTTTAAACTGCTTACCAAGTATCTGAATCTCTGACTGGCAGTGTTGTTCATACCCATTAAACTAGGTCCACTACTACTCAGTGTGAAGCAAAGTAATTCTCAGCCATCATCCACACTTACTATCATGTGACAAACTGACATATTCTGAGATCATATCCTTTGAACTCTCCTATTTCATTAATTTTAATTTGTTCTTCACTTTTGAGAAATCATACTAGAAAACATCAATTAACATTAGAAGCTGATCCCATGAGATGAAGAACAAAGAAAGACTCTTAATATCGAAGTTAAAATGAGGTTGACCAATCTTACTGAAAAAAGAAATTCCGTAACAATATGCGTGCTTTCTTTAGCATAAGTACTTTCAGAATAATATGTGACAATTTCATAGAATTAAAGAAAGGACAAAGACCGGAATATTATTGAGTATGACAAGAAGTTTATATACCTGAATCTCAAACAAAGATGGAGAAATAACAGAACTAGTCAGTGTTAGATAGATTAATGTTGTCTGCAGCTCAAATGAAAATTATTAATCTTTGTTTCACGAAGAAACATAGTATGTTCCCTTTCTCATATAAATATTTAATTACTATTTATACTACCAAGACACAGCCAAAATCAAATGTTTTCCATTTCCTGTTTTTTATTTTATGAGAAAATTAATTTTGAAATAAGCATTTTTAATTACCTGCTACCTTGTAGGAATTTACTACATATATAGAAAATACATATATATATGTACACACACACACACACACACACACACACACTTTAGGGGCGGCTGGGAGGCTCAGTCGGTTAAGCATCTGACTCTTGATTTCGGCTCAGGTCATGATCTCAGAGTCAAGCCCTGCATCAGGCTCCTTGCTCAATGGGGAACCTGTTTCTCCTTCTCCCTCTGCCTGCCGCTCCCCGTGCTTGTGTGCTCTCTCTCTCTCTCCCTCTATGTCAAATAAATAAATAAAATCTTTAAAAAAAAATAAATTACATAAATATGGGAAGGCCAAGCTAACAATAATTCCCGTCAATGAGTAATATGTAGCATGGCTGATAAAAATGTAAACCAGGCTATACAAACAGTGCTATATAGTACACCAAATAAAGAAGGTAACATTCCCACTGTACCTTTTGCATTGAAGGAGAGACATCAGTATGGCTGCCATGAGTTTTACATGCTGTGCTCTTAAAAAAGGCATTGACAAAGTATGCTCATTTTTATATACATTATCCCCAATCCTCACAATAACTCTGGAGGGAGAGAGTAGTTCAGCCTTTTAGAGATAAAATACCTGAGTTTCAGAGAGATTAAATAATGTGCCTGAAGACAAAAGCAGAAAACTAAACCAGAATTTGAATGCAAGTCCATTCATCTCCATACTCTTTCTACTACATCAGATTGCCTTAAAGGTTCCTTCTAGCACTAGAAGGTACAACTGGCAATACCTCACCTGTAGAATACTTGAAGATCAGGTAGACAAGGTGTACCATGATTTCAATAAAAATGGCAATTTCTGAAATGGGGATTACAGATTTATATTATTAATAGGTCTTCTGCTTCTTGCTTTACCTAATAGCTACAACCCTAAAGTTTTATATATAAATCAATTTTAAAAATATTGAATCCAGTTTTCCCCACTGATAAATTATAAATGAAAACTGCTCTATCTTTATTACTAATTAATCATAAATGATCTTCAAACACACCTTAAAATTTTTTATGACTCTTCAATTTCTTGATAAAGTATAATATGCTAAAAATATGCCAGAAGAGTAGCAATTCAAAAAGATCTTGTATTTACCTATTTTTTAAAATTCCATATTATTAAAGCAAGATAACTTACATATAGAGAAAATTTTTATCATCCTTTTTTTAACCTGAAATTCACTATCAAGAGTCTTTTTCTCCTGTCACTGGTATGAAGAAACAAATATCATAATTTATTTGAAGATACAAACTACCTCAATCTTCGGCATTAAAAAAATATGACTGTTCCATATGTACAAACATGTAATTCTACTGCCATCTTCTGGTTAAACACAACTTCCCAATTCTTTGTAGTACTCCAAATAAGAAACCTCCAGATACAAAATGAGTACTTTCTAGTACTAGATTAATAAAAGTAGAATAGATAATTTTTGCAAATGGCCAAAAATACATTAAAAATAGAATTCCAGCAATAATTCTTATCAGTATATGTGATATGTCCTCTCACTAATGTTGAACACTTATTAAGCACTTTATTATATTTGAGCACAGAACTAAGACCTTTATAAGGAAAATAAAAATTAACTCTTTTACTAACTTTATAAGGTGGAGTTATTATTCCCATTAACAGATAAGGAAACTGAGAATCAAAGCAATCATGTGGTTTGTCCACAGTACACAGCTAGTAAAGGACAAACGTTCTAAATTCAGGAGCTGATTCCAATGAATTGACTGGAATTTGGTTATTATGCTATAATATCCTCTATTCAGATAACAGACATTAAGTTGATTTAACTCATTTAAGACACTAAAGCTTAATTTAGTGGAATAGAGCAACAATATTACAATTTGTAAGAGAGTCACAGAACATAGCATCAAAGAGCTAAACCTTAAAGGTCCCACAATCTACTTTCCCATGTAATTCAAACCTTACTCCCTAAACAGCCTGATAGATTATTTTATTTTTATTTTTTAGATTATTTATTTATTTATTTGAGAGAGAGAGCGCAGAGTGAGTGAGAACATGAGTACGGGAAGAAGCAGGCTCCCCGCTGAGCAGGAGCCCAATGCAGGGCTCGATCCCAGAGCCCTGGGATCATGACCCGAGCCAAAGGCAGACACTTAACAGACTGAGCCACCCAGGTGCCCCAATGTTCTATTTTATAAATAACATCATATCATTTTTAGATTGTTTTGCAGTTTACATTTTTTAGGTCCTATATGTTTAGTGTTTAAAAGTAACTTTGCTTTGATCAGTTTTAAACATTAATAAACATTAGTTGGAAATTAGTATCCCTAGGAAACATAATATTTGCTAATTTCTATTCAGAGAAGTTTTACTTACACAAAGGGATACAATACTATATTCTGCTATATACCATTCACATACACTGATTTCTTAAAAGTCATAAACCAACTCAATGGATTTTTTTGTTTAATTGTAGGTAGTGAAATAAATTGCTTTAAAAAATCTGTCCAGGGCGCCTGGGTGGCTCAGTTGGTTAAGTGACTGCCTTCGGCTCAGGTCATGATCCTGGAGTCCCGGGATCGAGTCCCGCATCGGGCTCCCTGCTCGGCAGGGAGTCTGCTTCTCCCTCTGACCCTCCCGACCCTCCCCCCTCTCATGTGCTCTCTCTGTCTCTCTCTCAAATAAATAAATAAATAAAATCTTTAAAAAAAAAAAAGACAAAACATTATTATAAATAAATAAATTAATTAAATAAATAAAAAATCTGTCCATGAAATGATCAACACATTATTTGAAACTATAACAATAAAAACTTTAATGTATGCAAACTGATAAGAAGGATAATTAAATTATCAGTTTTCTCTTTATAAATCAAATAATCACATCTAACTTATGCTCTCAAATTCTAATTTAATGAGTTCTTGAATGACTGTAGTGACTAACAATTATAACTAACAATATAAAATGAATGGGCAAATAAGATGCTTAAGATAATATGGAATCATACTAATGACTAAGTTAATCACTTTGAAAAAACATACTAGTATGCAGAATAGTGGGGATAAACCCTGTCAACTACTGCTTGAACCATTTTGATGAATTTCTGGTTCATAAGGTTTCATAATCATTTTATAATTTCTATGAGCAATAGTCAGTGAATTGTTGATCACAACGTTTCATATTCCTCAGTCTATCTTGCCCAGCTCCAAAACAGATGACTCTACTAAATACGTATATTTAAATTTTGATTTGATTTCCTAGTAAACATTATAAATAGAGGCTAAAATTCATGTAATATAGGAAATACTAAAATAGGTCCTTTACATTTCCATATAATTTTTGGAATCATTTTGTCAATCTCTACAAAAAAGCCTGCTGGGATTTTGACTGGGTTTGATTTGATCAACACCCAAATTCAATGAGATCCCAGAACACAGTCAATATAAAAATTAATTAGGACGCCTGGGTGGCTCGTCGGTTAAGCGTCTGCCTTCAGCTCAGGTGATGATTCCGGGGTCCTGGGATTGAATCCCGCATCAGGCTCCCTGCTCAGCGGGGAGTCTGCTTCTCTCTCTACCCCTCTCCCCCACTCATGCTCTCTCTCTCTCAAAAATAAATAAATAAAATTTTTTTAAATATAAAAACTGTACTTCTGTAGTTGAACAACAAATGAAAAATAAATTTTTAAAATATCACTTAAAACAGCATCAAAAACAAAGACAGCTAGGAAAAAATTTAATGAAAAGTGTAGAAAACATCTACACAGAAAACTGTTAAACAATACAGAGAGAAATTATAGGAATTCTAAATAAATGTAGAGGTATGTTCATGGATCAGAGGATTCAATATTGTTAAGGTATCCACACTCATCAAATTAATATAGAGTCAATCCAATCCCAAACAAAATCTCAGCAGGCTTTTTTTTTTTTAAGAAATTGACAAACTGGGTGGCTTCAGTAGGTTAAACATCCAACTCTTGATTTTGGCTCAGGTCATGATCTCAGGTTGTGAGATTGAGCCCTGCATTGGGCTCTGCACTGGGCATGGCCTGCTTAAAATTCTCTCTCCCTCTCCTTCTGTCCCTACCCCCCCGCAAAAGAAAAGAAATTGACAAACTGGTTCTAAAATTTACATGGAAACACAAAGGATCTAGAATAGTCAAAAGAACCTTGAGAAACCGGTTTGTATGGTATATATAAACTGACGTCAAAACTTAGTATGAAGCTAAGATAATCAAGATAGTATAATGCTGGTGTAAAGATATGTAGTTCAATACAACAGAATAGAGCCTAGAAACAGACTCACATATATGGTAGTCAGGTGACTTTTTACAAGGTGCCAATATAATCCAATAAGGAATTCAATCTTTTCAATACATGGTGCTGGAATAACTAGATATACATATAGAAAAAATGAACTTCAACCCCTACTTAACACTGCACTCGAAGCTTAAAGTAAAGCATAGCCTAAACATAAAAGCTAAAACTATAAAACTGCTAGAAGAAAATAAAGTCTTTGTGACCTTGAATTAGTTTAAGCATCTTTGCATGAAGGACATTAAGCATAAAGAAAATATTGATAAATGAACTTCATCAACATTACATCTCCTACTCTTCAACAGATATTAAGGATAGAAAAGGAAAGCCAAAAACTAAGAAAAACATTTGAAATACATATATCTGACAAAGAACTTGTGTATAAAGAAATCTCACAATTAAGAAGAAACAACCCAATTTTTCAAAACTGAGCAGAAGACTTGAATAGATACTTCATGAAAAATGAATTACTAATAAGCACACGGAATGATGCTCAACATCCTGTTATCAGGGCCATGAAAATTAAAATCATAATGATATTTCTACATATCTACTAGAAGAGCTAAAATTAAAAAGACAATACCAAGTATAATTAAGAATGTTGAACAACTATTTGTGGGAATGCAAAACGGTACAGTGACGAATGGAAAATAGTTTGAAAATTGCTTATAAAGTTAATGCGCTACCATATGACCCAGCAAACCTACTGATGGGTATTTCATTCAAGTAAAATGAAAACTTATGCTTGTATGTAATTGTTTATAGTGGCTTTATTTACAGTTGTCAAAAACTGGTGGGCAAAAACAAATGTCTTTCAATTGGTGAATGACTAACCTGCATCCCATGTATCTGTAGTTTGTGTCCCTCTTTACTGCTGGATAGTAGTTTGCTGAACATAAACTACTGATACACGTGGCAATAGGGATGAACCTGAAATCCATTATGCCAATACAAGAAGCCAGGCTCAAAGGGTACAGAATATGATTCCATCTATAGGACATTTTGGAAAAGGTAAAACCATGGGAATGGAAAACAGATCAGTGGTTTCCAGGGATATGGGTAAGGGCAGAGAGGGGCATAAGGAAATTTCTTGTGGTGATGGATGAGCATGGTGATTATCCAGCTGTATACATTTGCCAAAACTCAGAACTGTATACTAAAAAGGGTGATTTTACTGTAAATAAATTAGACTGCAATTTTTAAAAACTCAAAACAATGGAACAGGGGCACCTGGATGGCTCGGTCGTTAAGCGTCTGCCTTCGGCTCAGGTCATGATCCCAGGGTCCTGGGATTGAGCCCTGCATCGGGCTCCCTGCTCGGCGGGAAGCCTGCTTCTCCCTGTCCCACTCCCCCTGCTTGTGTCCCCTCTCTTGCTCTCTCTCTCTCTCTCTCTGCCAAATAAATAAATAAAATATTAAAAAAAAATTGAACAAACTACAATTGCACACAACATAAATGCATTCTAAAAATGTAATATTAGGAAAAGAATCAAAACATAATGTTTAGGGATACATGCTTAGGTGATATAAAATGAAAAGCAAGAAAGTAAATTCCATAAAAGTTAGGATAGTGGTTAACTTTGATAGGGAGTGAGAGGACAGAGATTGGGAAGGACACAGGGGTTAGGGAGCTTCCAACATTATTCTATTTCTTTTTCTGGTGGTTACATGAGCAGTTGTTTTGTGAAAATTCATCAATGAAATATCATTTATATTTTATATCCTTTAAAAAGCAAGCAAGCCAAGTAGCTCAAGGTAAATTATAAGAGACTAAAATAAGAATATATTTCTTAGAAGCATGAGGCATTCCCAGATTCATATCTTGGCTCCACCATTTGTTAGATGTGTGACTTCAGGCAGGTTTCTTAACCTTTCTCAGCCTCAGTTTACTCATCTACAAAATGAGGAAATTATATCTGCCTCATCAGTTATCATGTGAATTAAAAGGAGATTAATATAAACACCTTGGCAGGATATCTGCCTAGCTCTCAAGACCTTGTTTGGGGTCTTACACACCTGGGGTGGGCTCCCCAGCAGCCCTTATTTTGTGTGATACGACCCCACTACTGCCCAGCTGGACCAAAGGTAACTACCTGACCCAAGCTGGGCTAATTTACGATGCCCTCCAGGGAGCTTGGAATCAGGAATGAGCAAGTTCATTGCCAATCTGGGCTTTATCATCAACAGAAGAGATATAAATCTCCAGAGCAGTGGTGTGTACACATTCTACTCCCTACATGGCCAGAGCAGCAGAGAAAGAAAAGAGAGTGCTGCCTCTGCTTCTGACATCTGGTTCCTGTTTCCAGTCCCTTCCTAGGGTCACTCCTTGGGTTCCATAAAACACAGAATTACCTGTGTAACAAATGTCCCTAAGGAAATAATGTAGCTCAGGTTGGATCCCATTATTTACAACTCAACAGTCCTGGCTAATGTGTCATATAAAGCATGAAGCAAGTAGAAAGGGCTCAAAATATAATGACTGTGGCAGCAACTGTCTGATCTTTGATGTACATGAGGTGGGGACTCCCTTAACAAGCCCTTGAAAGAGGCCTACACTGGTGTTCAAAACAGACTGACCTTGAGGAGGCCATATTCTACCCTTCTGTTGGAGGTCTGTAAGAAATCTGTAAGAAAACAGTCCAGTCTCAAATTTCCTGCTAGACTCAAAAAATTTCAATTGCTAAAGATTGTCTCAAAAGAGAAAGAAATTCTAGTATAACAATAAAATTATAGCAACAAAACATTCATAAACAGAATCAAGTGCCCAAATTTAGAGCCTAAAGCAAAAGTCAGACTAGGTAAGTTTTCATCTAACCAACTACGATAAAAGTTCAATCTTTACAGTTAATTCTGTCCTGGATTCCCCTTTTTTCTTGGGCAATGCGTACTGAATTTAGACTTCTACATTTTGTAACATTAAAATGTGCCTATCTTTTGACAGCCACAAGCCAGAGGCTATTTTCCCCATACAGTAAGGACACAAAACTGGTAATCTGAGTAATGCTAACATGGACTTATCACTAGATTCTAAAAAGCCCAACTCCTTCAGGAGGGCAGGCTGTTGTCCACATACTTATAAAAAGCCAACCTATGTATACTCAATTGAAGCAATATAGAATCAAGTTATATAAGCCAAACTTACTTCAATCAATCCTTATTTTATGTCATCTGTTCTTGCAAACAAATTAATCACACAACTACTAAGACACATGCAGAAACAAAGTGTTGTTACTAACTTCATGACTGTACCTTATTCAATATCTGCTTCAGAAGACGCATAACAATATCATACCATAACATCAGTCAATTTTATGTACTAAGGTTCTCCATCATCTGAGTTTGGTCTAGTACACTCTTGTATGCAAAATATGAAATATGAATAGTCTAAATGAATTAATTCCATTGTTTTCCTAACATATGTAAACAGTAATATTTTTAAAAGCATAACTGCCACTTTTATTAACAGTGACTATATTGACATTTTTAACCTAAGATCTGAAAAAATACATACACATCCTAACCCATAATTTTCTTAATAAAATATTTTTTGTGATATCTGATCTCTCATGAATATAATTTTCTCTAAACAAATATCCGATTGCCATTCTTACTTGCATATAAATACCACCTACGTACAATGAGATAATTTTTGTAGCATCCATTTAAAAATTCCTGAGGCGTGCTGGAAACTTAATCTCCTAAATTAATTGGATAACATATACCTGTGATCATGAAACCATCTGTACACAATATTCTAAATAAAATTTATTTATAAACACTAGAGGGTGCTGTAATTCAACAGTGCCTGGTGTATGGCTTTAATGCTCAAAATTTTCTCCTCAATTAAAGATAAATTAAGATAATTTTCAGCACCAACAATTTTTGCTCTTGAACTAATACACGGAGATAACTTATGAGACAAAATTCCATTCTTCCAGAATATATAATGAAACTCAGATTCCATTGAAATAACTTTTTAATGTATACTTATTGCATTATTTTATATTGTGTTAAGTTGAGAGAATAGAAAATAAGTTCAGAAGAAGTATAAAGAGGGTCCTAGCCTTTAAAGTAAATTAATACAATGTTCAGATGGTTAAGAGAAGGTGTATCTTATAATCTCATAGGCTTAAATTCAAGGAAAATTACAAAATAAATTTGGTAAAAGACATTTCAATTTTAGTTGCTAAGTATTAACATATGGTTTAGCTATTTCACAAGGGTAATCTGAAATTCAGTATTTAAAATAACAAATAAGGGGCGCCTGGGTGGCTCACTCGGTTAAGCATCTGCCTTCAGCTCAGGTCATGATCGCAGGGTACTGGGATGGAGCTCAGCAGCAGGGAGTCTGCTTCTCCCTCTCCCTCTGCCTCCTCCCCCCTGCTCATGCTGTTCTGTCTCTGTCTCTCTCTCTCAAATAAATAAATAAAATCTTAAAAAATATAACAAAATAACAAATAAAAGTGATATTGCTGTAGAGTATCATCTGATGTCTTAAAAAATATTTTTAAGCCAATAGCTATAGGAAATTGGAAAAGAAAAGATCCAAGGCTTTGAATATCCAGAATAGGAAATGATTAATAATATCAATTTTAAATCTTCAAAAAAGATGCATTTTGTGCTAATTTTTAAATTTATTCCTAAAACATGTGTAAGCTTAATTACAAGTCTTTGAAATTTTCAAAATTGAGAGTAATTTATGTTGCCAGTTAGCAGTCCAGAAAAGTTCCTAGGAGTATGAGTTTCCAATAGATAGCATTAGATAATCACAAATAACAAAGTTTAATGCTAGTAAAATATATCATCTATATATTTCAAGAAAGAGGCTATTAACTGAGACACTATTTAATCCTAACAAAGTATTTTGCCTTTAAAAATGTTTACAGGGAAATAAACAAATGAAACATTATAAATATTTCTAAAATTCACATACTCCAAATCCCCCACCAATTTTTCTCAATCTCCTTCTCTCCTGCTTGTGCGTTCTCACCCACATAAACACACACATCTACAAGTGTGCATGCACGCACACTCACTGCACACTCACATAGCATCTACTCCCCAAGAAAGGAGAACCTGGTGTATACCTCCCATCCTTTCCCTAATCAATTACCAAGAGCCCCTAAATAAAGCAGAAACAGTGGCACCTGTTGATGAGAGGGTCACTCCAAATTTACAATAGCTCCAGATAAATTGTTCCAGATTAATAGAATACAACACTAGAGAAAAGCCCGAGATACCACTGAACCCCAGCTCACAAACCACCAGACAGCTCACAAACAAACCAGACTCTAGGAACCAAAATATATGGCAGTCAGAGAAGTAACCAGATTGCTGGAACCCACAGAAATTCTGAACATGGAAGCACTGTGTTATAGTCTAAAATATGTATTTGGCACCTACATAGTTTTGGCACTCGCTTCCCCTTTTTATGTTTATCTGCCTTACATCTGCCAGATTCCTAGGGCCCTTATTACACTCTAAATGCCCAGCTGCCAACTTCCCTATTCAATGTCACTTCAGGTAACACCTTCTACTGCAATAGGTGAAAGCATACACGCTCATTAGAGTATTAATGTTCGAAACATTTGCACACCTGCCCTTTCATGAAGGTCTTATGAACCATTATACATACCTCCACTAATGAAAAGTATGGATCTCAGCCACTTACAAGGAAAGTTTTGGTTCCTTTTGAGCAGGCCTCAAATCACTACTATGTACACTGTATTTTGGAGCTACAACATAATCTTAATCATGATCGTAGCTTCCCCTTAATATTTACAGCTTTTGCCCATAAACCTGAAAAGTGTAGGGCCTACATAAAGTGAAGATTGGGTAGAAATGTGTAGTTTTATTAACAAACAACAACTTTCATCTCTTAATATTATGTAACAGCATGTTACATAAAAATTTACAAATTATGAGACTAGAATATTCTAATAAAATAATAATTCAAGATGAATACCTGCTTTCCATGATTTCTAAATCTGGTTGCAAACTAATAGTCTCTGTTGTAATTTCCACTTTCCGTACGCTTCCAAAAAAATCAGTTATCAGGACATTTTTAGGATCCCTCTGAAAAAGATCAGTGCGATGTCCAGGGGTAGACACACAGAGACTTCTAGGACATACCTGAAACTGAAAAACATATATATATCAATAATAAATACACACATACACATACAACTTTTATCAATTCAATAATACAGTATAGTAGACTGTAGTGTATTTTTTTAATGATTTATTTACCTATGAGAGAGAGTGAGTGAGTAGGGGAAGGGGCAGAGGGAGAGGGAGAGAATCCCAAGCAGACTCCCCGCCAAGCATGGAGCCCAACATGGTGCTCGATCCCATGACCCAAAGATCATGACCTAAGCCAAAACCAGGAGTTAGACGCTCAACTGACTGACCCACCTAGCACCCTGACTGTAGTGTATTCTCAAAGCTTTCCCAACCTAAAGAAGCTGATTCTAAAGATTAAAGTTTCATTGCTATAGTAGTACTTGATCTTCTAAGAAAGCTATACAGACATTAGAGCAGGTGAGAAAAAGGGAAGCTGGCCAGGGAGGGGAAAAAAAACATTCACTTTTTTGCATCATATGCTACAAAATATATTTTGAACTTTAAATTTACCGAGAACTTACATGTAACACTATGAAAAGAATTGCTTTTTTTCTGCATCTACATTCATCTCAGCGAGCAGTAACTTTCTTAGTTTAGCCATAATGAGAATAAATCCAAGGCACCTCCAGATACTCTAGTGCTCAAAGAATACAGCCTGAAAACCATGACTTCATCTCACACAGATCTCATGATGATGTCTGTGTTAATCATATCCCCGGTATTCCACATTAGTGAATTACCAAGGACAGACGTGTACTCATTCATTCAGCAAAGCAGAAAAATTATCTACTACATATATTTCATACTGTTATCTTCCACAGAGGATACAAAAGTTGACAGAACATGGTCCTATCCTCAGGCTTTAAGTCAAGTCAGAGATGAATAAACATAACAAGGTAGAAAAAGAAGGTGACAGGTTCTACTTCAGAAAAGGATAAACTTTTCATAGCCTGAGGATAAGAAAAAAGGAGTGGGATTTAAGCTACATTCTGAAGGAAAAGGGAGATTACAGATGAAAAGTAACATTCTTAAGGAGCAGCTGCAAAGATGTGTAAGGCAAATAACCTAGTTTGGCAGAACCACAGGATGTATGAAGAAAACCATGACAGGACTGCTCGTAAGGGCCTACAGCCCACAGCACTTGCCCACCCCTATGGAGACAAGACAATATGCATAGATAATCACCAATATGATGGGAGATGGGTGGGGAAGGGCAGAGCAGCTAGAATTTATGAAGCATAGTGATCCAAGCACTGTGCAAAGCAATTTGTAGATACTCTGATTTAAACTACCAATAACTCTGAGGTATATAAAGATTATTATCTCTCCTTCAAACTAAAGCTCAAAAAGATTAAGTAATTGGCCTAATATCACACAATACCTTCCTGGTTCAGGAAAACAATAAAAGGAAATACAAAGAAGAGATCGAATATAAATTAAGAAGCACTGAAGGCAAAAAGGATGGGGAAAGTAAAATGCCAAACTTACATTACAAGAAAGTAAAAAGCCAAACTTACTTTACAAGAAAGTAAAATGCCAAACAGGAAGGACATACAGACTGAAGGTTGAAGAAACATAGTAAAAGATAAAACAAAACACACAAAGATTGAAGTCCTATGAATACTGAAGGCATTCCTATATGAGCAAGCAACTTGGTGGGCTTTCTTAGGCACCAGCAGAAGAAACCAGGAAAAGCATAGGTGAATGAGCTTGGGAACAAGATAAAAAGTATTATCTTCCTGCTGCTAAAATGATCATACTTCCACTTTCTATGAAGTTATTCCTTCCTTCAAGATATTTTATCCTATCAATCTGATTTCCTTAGCCTCAGCAACATTAATTTTTAATAATCTCCTTCACTTACGGAATCTTCATACTCTAGCCAGATTATATGCTTACTACTGAAGACAAGGATTTCAGCTTCTGTGCTCTGCAGGTATTCCACTTTCCTAGAGTATGCTATACTTCTCTTCTTCCAAACCTGAAAATCTACCTCTTTCAAGAAAAATTTTAAACACCAAACCCACTGTATTTAAAGGAACCATACAAATGTGCATGGCTGTCATGTCCTTTCATTCATTCCAAATATTCACTGAGAATCTACAAATACACATGGTCCTTTTACTTCTTATTTAAGAACCTCAAAGCCTCGAGGGAACGTCACAAATATAAACAAGTACAGAGCAATATTAAAAGCATCTTAAAGGTACATAGCAAAATTTACATGTTCACAGAAGAAAGAACATTACCTGGAGGATACAAAGACTTCATTTAATAGGTGATACTCTGTAAATGTGCTTTTCAGCTGTTACCAATGACACTATAAATTGTTAAGGGGCCAAGGACCATGTCTTCTAATTTTGCTGCTCCTAAAGCTCCTAATATTGTACTCTGAATACAGCTGATACCCAACAAATTTTCCTATACACATATAATAAACAGAATAGGCATTATTCCATAACATCTTAAGATATATCAAATCACTAGAATATTTAACTTCAAAGAAATGGGTCATCCTTACTGAACAAGATTAAAATAATCATCATTCAATTAAAAAAACAGAACTAGGGCACAAGATATTAGTGAGGACTGTTTATTAAAAACTATACAGCAATTGTGGGGAAAAAAACACATAAACAAATAAAACATAAGTTTCCTCAGTCTTTCCTGTATGATTTCAAAGGAATAAGTTCTTTTTTAAAAAAATCCATTAGACATTTGAAGTGTGAAGTGCATATGCTGTAAACTTTTGACACAGTGTATCACATATTAAATAAAATATACAATATATAATTTAAAATGGGAATAAATTTAAAAACTAAAGTAACCGGAACGTAGGTGACTATAGTTTTCTTATAAAGTAGCATTATAACAAGTTCACATTAAGATTTAACAGGCATCAAATTATGTATCTTCAAAATGTAGCAAGTAGTTCTATGTTATCAAATATGATAGCTCATAACAGTGGTTTTAGAATTTTGCAGAACTTCTTTAATTAAAAAGAAAATTACCAAAATGTTTCTATCTGATAAAAGACATCAATGCAAAGCAGCTTGGCTGATGTGCAAGAGTCCCAAGCCCCGTCTACTCGGCCTTCCTTTCACGTTGAAGCTCCATGAAGGTAGAGACAGTGTCTGCCTCTTTCACTAGGACACAGCCAGCGGCTGGCACTTAGCCAAAGCTCAAAAAATGTTTATGAATAAAAGAACAGAGTATAAACTAATGAAAAAAAAGAGTGAAAGTCATAGATGCACAGTAATTATCCAATCCAGAATTGCTGTTTCAAGCTTATTTATTATGCCTACTTTCAATAGCAACTTCAAAGTAGATTTATTTAAGGATACAATCAGCATAGAAAAGTCAGGAAAAAAGACTGAACTAAATTCAAGAAGCCACATTAAAACACTGTACTAGGGTGCCTGGGTGGCTCAGCCGGTTAAGCGTCTGCCTTCAGCTCAGGTCATGATCCCGGGATCCTGGAATCGAGCCTGAATCGGGCTCCCTGATCAGTGAGGAGCTTGCTTCTTCCTCTGCCTCTGCTCCCCCTGCTTGTGCTTCTCTCTCACTCACTCTCTCTCTCTAATAAATAAATAAAATCTAAAAAAAAAAAACAAAACACTGTACTAGAAGTTGAAAGGTGGACAAAAATAGGTAAGAGAAAGTCCTTTTCCTCCAAAAATGTCCTATTACTCACACTCAATAAGTTCAAAAAAAGGCAGACTATGATAAATGGTAGAAGAGAGAAATAAAGCTCTGAAAAACTTTATTTATCTTACTTAAATTCCAACAGGGAAGAACTATGCGGCTATTCCTAGAGGAGGTAGGATCTGATCTGACACCCAAAGAATAGGTAGAATTTCAGTAGGTGAATCTAAAAAAAGCACACTTCTGGTAGAGAAAAGAGCATGAGCAAATGAATGAAAGTAACAAGTTAACTGGGCTAAACTTTAGGCTTCCTGTAGTAAAGAGAGAGAGATTACTGTAAAGGGAGACTCAAAAACAGTTTAATTTATTTTATTTTAAGATATTATTTATTCATTCGAGACACAGAGATACAGAGAGAGAGAGCAGGAGCAGGGGGAGAGGCAAAGGGAGAAGCAGGCTCCCCGCTGAGCCAGGAGCCAGATGTGGGGCTCGATCCCAGGACCCTGGGATCATGACCCGAGCCGAAGGCAGATGCTTAACCATCTTCAAAAACAGTTTAAAAGGTT
The DNA here is from genome assembly GCF_964656455.1 of Halichoerus grypus. Lineage (NCBI taxonomy): Eukaryota > Metazoa > Chordata > Mammalia > Carnivora > Phocidae > Halichoerus > Halichoerus grypus. Next base: position 124,832,321 of record NC_135716.1, on the reverse strand, counting down.
ACCATTCAACATAAGAAACAGTACCCTGGCAGTACAGGGAGTAAAGGACTTCACTTATCACATTAAGCATACCTATGTGCTATAATCAAATCAAGCAAATACTTACAAGGTCATTCATATTAGTTTGGCTAGCTGGATTAATTTCTTCCAAAAATTCCAAGACATAAAATGTGTATCTATCCATAAGGTGGACTCCAATTGCAGGATCAGGTTGATGCTATGAAAAAACAAAGCATATACAATGGCATATTATTCAGCGCTAAAAAAAAAAAAGAGAGAGAGATAGAGAGAGAGAAAGAAAGAAAAGAGAGAAAGAAAGAAAGAGAAAGAAAGAAAGAAAGAAGAAAGGAAGGAAGGAAGGAAGGAAGGAAGGAAGGAAGGAAGGAAGGAAGGAAGAAAAGAAAGAAAGAAAGAGAAAGAAAGAAAGAAAGAAAGAAAGAAAGAAAGAAAGAAAGAAAGAAAAAGAAAGAAAGAAAGAAAAGAAAGAGAAAGAAAGAAAAGAAAGAGAAAGAAAGAAAGAAAGAAATCTTGCTATTTGTGGCAACATGGATGGATCTTGAGGGCATTATACTAAATGAAGTAAGTCAGAGAAAGACAAATACCATATGATCTCACCTATATGTGTAATTTAAAACAACGAAAAGAACAAAAACCAACCTTATAGATACAGAGAACAAACTGGTGGTTGCCAGAGATGAGAGGTGGAGGATAGACCAAATGGGTGAAGGAAGCCAAAGGGACAAACTTCAGTTATAAAATAAATAAGACATGGGATGTAATGTACAGCATGGTGACTATAGTTAATAATACTGTATTGCATATTTAAAAATTACTAAGAAAGTATACCTTAAAAGTTCTCATCACAAGAAAGAAAAATTCTGTAACTATGTATGGTGACATTTTTTTTTTTTGGTCTGGTGATAAATGTTAACTAGACTGATTGTGGTGATTATTTTGCAATATATACAAATATTGAATGATTATGTTGTACACCTGAAACTATACAATATTGTAGTCAATTGTACTTTTATAAAATTTTTTAAAAGCAAAGCAGAAAAAAGAAGTATACGTCTAATAGCATCATTATAAGAAAATGTTTTAAATGCAATCAAAATTTCCTTCTAAGGTATTAAAAAGTCTAAGATATATTTATAAAGCATATAAGTGATTTCCAAAATAGCTACATATTCCAAAGACAATGCAATTTACAAATGGGAAATATGCACCTACCGAGAGTGAATCTTCTCCCACTTGGCTACTAGCTAAAGCCATTATGTTAGGAGAATAGAATCGTTCATACATGGATGCTCCTTGACAAGTATCAATAATAAACAGTAACTCGTTGTAGCTGAAAGAAAAGTGGTACTATCTTTAACATGAATCATGCTGTTAGTCAAACATCAATATTTTTATAATACTTGCATAACAGAAGATGTTAAAATCATATCTTACTCATTTCATTAGTTAAAAATTTGTGAGTTTTCAGAATTCCCAATACAAATTTGATATTAGAAATATTAAAGCTATAATCCTGTCCAAGGAAACTACCTCAACAGGTTGTACTACGAAGTGGCTGCCCCAAATCTTTCCCCCTCCCTCATCTTGGCCACATGATTCAGAATCCAAATGAATACTCAATTCAAAAAACACTTATTTGCACCCCAGCTGTCCTAGAAAATGAGCCAGATTCAGGAAAAAACATATATGACTTAGCCACCATACTCAAAAAGCTTAAAATCTAACTGGAAGAGAGGAGAGACTTCATTTAACCAAATGGAATGTGGTAAGAGTTAAAATAGTTATTAGAGCCTATAATATGCCTGATCTTAAGCTGAGGATCCAGCAGCAGTCCCTGTCTTCATAGAGCTTAGAGTCTAACAAAGTCAAAGTGCTCTAAGAGCACTGAGAAAGGAAGAGAGGGAACTGTAAAGAAAGGCATGTCAGAGAAAGGTGATGTCCAGCCTGAGCAATGAAGGGTGAGTTATTTTAACTAACAAAGAAAGGAATAGCACATTCCAGGAGAGGAAAAGGGCTCTACTAAGGCACCTAAATTTGAAAAAGTAGAATTGTTTCAGAAAAGGGGAATAGTACTATGTAGTTAGGATTTACAGTAAATTTGGGGAAATGGAGGAAATTAGTTTCAAAAAGGTAGGATAGGGTAGGGGGCGCCTGGGTGGCTCAGTGGGTTAAGCGGCTGCCTTCGGCTCAGGTCATGATTCCAGGGTCCTGGGATCGAGCCCTACGTCGGGCTCCCTACTCTGCGGAGAGCCTGCTTCTCCCTCTCCCTGTCAACTCTGCCTACTTGTGCTCTCTATCTCTCTGTCAAATAAACAAATAAAATCTTTAAAAAAAAAAAAAAAAGGTAGGGTAGGGTCAATCCATGTAGTATCCCATATGAAGTATGGATTTTATCTTGTAAGTCTGAGGAAGCCAACCAGGGCTTTTTTTAAGTGAAAATAACATAATTGGCTGTGTATTTAGAATGTGCTGCCTAGCTGGTGAAACTAGGGAGCAGATACGTTTTTCAAAGGTTTCTCTCAGACACTGGATCTAGGTAAACAGCTAACATTGCACCTAGAAAATAAAGCAAGCAATCTTGGGCCACAATATCTAAGCAGGTGATAAAAGAAACAATTCATATGACATATTTGTTCTCAGACAAAAATCTGTGGAGGCCCCTGAGGATCAGAAACATCTAAGGTTATGAGGGGCAGTACAGTGAAACCATTCAGAGAGCTCTACGACTGGAGCACTTAGGAATGAGTCCCAGTGTTGGACTGGCAGGTTACTGAATCTATTTATGCCTCAATTTACTCATGTGTGAAAATAGGAATAATAACAGTATATACCTCATGGGGTTGTTATTGAAATTAAATGAGACAGCATATATAAAACAGCGCCTAGCACCTAGTATACATCCTAGTATACATTAAGATAAAACCAGTACCTAGCAAAAGCTTCCCTTTGACACTTCCATTCATTCTGCTTATACATGTAATTCAGTATTTACATTTAATTTGTAGAAGAGTCGTATACACGTTTCTCTTTTCCACTAGATTTTAAACACTGTGAAGGCAGAATAAGCATCATATTCCTTCCTGCACCATGTTTTTAGAAGGTAACCCATAAGTGTTTATTGAAGGTAATCAAGTTAAAAGCACTTCTGCTGCTTTATATTCACTCACGTTCATATGACAACTTTCAACTAGAGAGGTGCTTACCATGGATTACTAACAATATATCATCCTTAATGTGAGTTAGGTTACAAATATTATATTAATCATAATTTCAGCACTTTTTCCAAAGAAGAAATAATGTATTGCTATCACGTAGAGAGTCAGAGAATGTACAAAAAATAACAATAGGCTAAAGTTGGAAAATAAATATATGTTCACAATCCCCCTACATAACGGGGAACTTGATTGGTGGGACTCTTATTTCCTCCAAAAACATTGCTAAATAACAGAGAGATGACCTTAAAAGGTTAACTTTTTTTATGCTCTTTAATAACACCTAGGTTTCTTTTAAAAATAGTTCAGTAGAAATAACAAACATAAATCTAAAAGAGTTGAAGAAGTTATTAAAGTAAGTTAAAATCTCATAAAATAGGATCTACAAATCTACTAACCATGGAAAAATTAGGTACTAATTTATCTTATGAAAAGTAGTCATTTGCTAATTACCGTCTTTTTTGCCACATTTGCTCAAAAGCATCTGCAAGTTCTATGTTGGTAATTTCTTCAGAATCTTGAAATTTCAAGAAACCATTTCCACCATGTCCTTGTAGAAAGAGTCAAAAAGATCAAATACATGCATTTTTTCCAATGCAAACTGCATACATCCAGATATAAACATTTACTCATTCATGGCAATATTTTAATATCATTTATTTTATACTCTAAAATGTAAAGTACTATGAAAACAAAAAAAATAATTTTCTATTACACCAATTAAAAATGGAATCATGATAGACTGTGCAAAAAATAGCAGATATAATATCTTCACAAGTTCTTCTATCATTCCATTCTATAAAAGCACATTTATATTTTTGCACTGGCTCCATTATTATGTCAGAAGTGAGTTTCTATAGATAAATAATTTCCCAAATACCAGGCAAACATTTTGGTGAGAAAGGGGTTGCAAACACTAGCTGGTCCCATAGTATGCTAGTACTACTCACAGTGTATACTTGGAATGCTATACTACTAGGAAGTGTTGTTCTCACATATAAATTTTTACTACCGTCAACCACTGTCCCATGAGAGCTGACCAGAAGACTGTGACATTTAGAATGCATGGATAGAGCCATTCTGTCTGGATTCAAATGCTAGCTTTGCCACTTAATGACTGGGTTAACTTAGGTAAATAACTTAATCTTTCTATGCCTCAGTTTCCCTCGCTGTGAAGTAAGAAATATGTCGGCACCATCATTAGCATGCCTATAAAGCTCCTTTGTGTGGATTTTTTGAAGGTACTTCCCACAGGGCATCAAAATAGAAAAATCTGTCTATTTCAGTGGCCCCTCTGAATATATGCAGTTCTGTGAGCTCAAAAGTGATTAGTAATTATGTCTCTCTTCCTCCCATTAGAACTCTATGGCAGGGCACACAGCTTACTATGTGTAAACATATACTAGATTGCAGCTCCCACTCAACCCCGTAGCCATACACTTATTGCAGTGCACAACCCACACAACTATATATCACAGCACCTAAATCTTTGGATTGCTGTAAGGATGAAATGAATTCATACACACGCTGATTTACAATATTGCCTGAGATAAAGTAAGCCTCATTAAATATTAGCTATTATCATTTTAATTGTCAGCCCTCCTACGCTCTTACATGGGTTGGCAAATTTTCTGTAAAGGGCCAGGTAGTAAATGTTTTAGACTTATGGGCCATACGGTCTCTGTTGCAACTACTAGACTCTTGCCATTGTAGTGTAAAAGCAGCCACAGACAATATGTAAAACAAATGGATACCATTGGTTCTAATACAACTTTATTTCTAAAACAGGCAACCCTTCCATGGGCCACAGTTTATCAAATCCTATCTTTAACTACTGGAATTTCTTCTGTACCTGGAGTTATCCTGAAAGAGTATCCAAAGACTTAGAAAAAAAGTTGTATAACCTTTAGTTTAGTATATCAGATAAAGCTATACTATAAGACTGTACTTCATAATATTTGCCACAAATGCTTGAAAATTTCTTATAACTGTCATAAAAACTAAAATGAAAATTTTCCTGACTTAGCTCTGCTAAGTTAATTTATAAAGTTTATAAATTAATTGAATTTGAAAAGCTGTAAGTAAATGCAACATGATAGACAAAGAAAAGTAAACCACCAAGTAGAAGTCAGTAACCATCCTGCTGTGTGACATCTAAAAACCATTCTGCAAATGTTTTATCATCGGTTGAATGGAATGCCCTCCGAAAACATTTTTAAATATTGTTTGATCAACATTCATATGTACTGAATACCACCATAAAACAGAGCACTAGAAATAAAAAGGTGAAAACCCCATTATCAATGACATCTTGGAATTCAAAATCTAATGAAGGCAATAAATATCCAAACAAGAAAGTAGTTAAGTTAAATGCTCACACAGAAACTACAGATTAACATGGGAGTGCAAAGAGGAGAGCCTACACCAGCCAAGGAGGTAAGAAGTGTCTCTGGGCATTATAAAATATATACCAGGACACTTCTGAGGGAAAAAGGAAGCAATATTAATGATTACATTAGGATAACAGGTGTAAACGACAACTGTCGCAGGCAATTGGAGACATAGATCAACCTAGGCTTACTGAGGAAAATCACCAAAGGAAGTGACTCCTGAGCTAAGACTGAAAAGAGAAGGAATAATCAGGCAGACAAAGTGAACTGAGAAGACATCAATAAACAAAGGCAATAGCTTTAGTAAATGTTTAGAGGACAGAAACAGTCCTAGGAGAAAATTAGAGAAAGTGCAAGAACTAAAATGAAACAAATAATATCACTAAATAACAGTATGTATTATTATATATATTATATATTATATATATAACTAAATAAATAATAAAACTAAACTATATTATGAAGACTTTATCTCCAATATTCCTCAAAGTATAGACAAAAGACTATTACAGCTTCTATGTGGGGAACATATTAAAAAATGCAGTTTCAGGGGGCGCCTGGGTGGCTCAGATGGTTAAGCATCTGCCTTCAGCTCAGGTCGTGATCCCAGGGCCCTAGGATTGAGCCCCATGTCGGGCTCCCAGCTCAGCAGGGAGTCTGCTTTTCCCTCTGCCTCTGCCTCTCTCCCCTGCTCATGCTTTCTCTCTGTCTGTCTGTCTCTCTCTCAAATGAATAAATAAAATCTTTAAAAAAAAAAAAAAAAAGGAAAAAATAAAATGCAGTTTCAGGCACCTGGGTGGCTCAGTCGTTAAGCGTCTGCCTTCAGCTCAGGTCCTGTGATCAAGCCCTGCATCGCTCCCTGCTCAATGGGAAGCCTGCTTCTCCCTCTCCCACTCCCCCTGCTTATGTTCCCTCTCTCGCTCTCTGTCAAAAAATAAATAAAATCTTAAAAACAAAAAAATGCAGTTTCATAAGCCCCACCCTGAACCAAAACTAAATCAGAATTTTAAAGACCTGAGTATCTGCATTCAAATAATCTTTATACACACTAAAATATAAGACTCCATCAACCGGAAACCATTGTAAAGTTTTACGGAAATCAAGCACAGATTTGCAATTTTTATTAACTACTTTAGTAGGATGATTAACAGGAGACAAAAGTGAAGGCAACAAGGCTATAGCAGAGATACTAAATAAAAGGTAACAAGCTTTACCAGGGTAATAGTAAAAAAAAAAAAAAAATAGAGATAATAAACTGAGGGACAGTATAAAATGTTATACTGTCTCCAAATATCATTTCAAATTGTCATATGAGAAAAGAGAACTACAAAACAAATTATTTTAACCAAAATTCATTTAAGGTGTTTAAATTTCTTTCCATGAAGATTTCTTCTTGAGGAGAGTCACAATATATTCTATTTCTAAATATCTAAATTCTCAAATTACCTGTCATATAAATAAGAATATTGCTTCTATCATCAGAAAGAAGACGTTTTGAACGAGGAGTACTAGGTGGGATCCTGCCAGTTAATACCCGTAAAAAATTCTCCACAGTTACCTGAAAAAAAAAAAAAGAAGAAGAAGAAATCAGGGGATGAAACAGAACCAGGGGAAACGTAATTAATTTTTTTTTTATTTTCAAAAGCATTCCTTCTTCTTTCTCTATATGTTACTCAGCATAAAGTGAAAACAAAGCATAAAGCGAAATATAACTCAATTAAAATATATTTATTTAAATATATACCTCAAAGTTAACTTGCTTCCATTAAATACTAACAGCTAACGAAACTATCCTGGGGAAAAATCAGTTAATTAAATTTAAAACTTTAAATGCTATGCAAAATACTGCCCAAAATTTAAAAATTATTAATGTCTTCATAGGTAATTCTTTGGGAAAATACAAAATAAAGAAACTTGTAAATAAATTCAGCAACATTATAACTATTGCAGTTGACTGGTACAACTACCTAGTGAATTCTAGATAAACCTTGAAAGATAGGTCCATAATGAATCATAAAAATAAAACCATAAGGATAGTTCCATAAATAATCCCCAAATCGTGTAACTTTGATTTTTTTAATGTATTTTGTTACTTAAATTTTGTTAGGGTTATCTTCAACATGTAAAAAATTCATCACACTTTAAACCAGATTTCCCAACCTGGAATTTGTGGACCTCTAGGATTCTTCGAAAGCATATTTAAAGTCATATTACCCAGATCTAAATTTAAAAGCAGAAAATTTATCTAGCTTTCTTGTTCAACTTTCCCCTAGATCATGAGTATATAAATTATATGTGTATGTACGTGTTTCTGTGCACATGTGCATTATGTTCGGTTTATATTTTTCCCCAGAAAACAGCAAAATGCTAAATGTTTTAATAGGACTTCTTTTTGGTTTATATTTTATGATGACTAAATCAACAAGTAGAACGTCCAACATTCATACACATTTAATTACTGAACAAACATTTCTGAGTGCCTTCAAAAGCTAGGTACTTGCTAGGTATAAGATACATAAGACATAGGCCACATCCTCAAGGAGCTAACAGGCTGGGAGGAGATAGATAAGATTTTAAAATCGCTTCAAAACAGGTCTGGGAACACAGAAAATTGTCTTACTTTTGGTAGGCTTGGTAAAAGGGGAAGGATTATTGAGGAAGACTTCACCAAGGAAGATTTCAAATTTTAAACATCTTCACTACCTATTAAATTTAAAATGAAGTTTCAAAGGGGAAAATACAGTATAATCCCATTTTTCAAATTTACATTTTAATTTTTAATCATATGCATAAAAACATTGGAAGCATATCAAAAGTGATTACCTCTAAGTAGTGGAATTACGGGTGAGTTTTTTGTTAATCATTTTAATTTTTCCTCAATATATATACTAAATATACAAAACTTGAAATTTTAGGTCAAATACGAAAAGACAAACAATGCATTTACTGTTAAAAAAAGTTGATACATTTGAAACCTCACTAAAATACTCTAATATAAAAGCCAAGATAAAGTTGTCCTATCCTAGATACATATATGAAATGTTCATGCTGTGTTAGTTTTACTCATGTATTGTTTCCTTAATATGAACTCCAGAGACAGAATTATATTCAAGGCTTCAGTGACAATTATGTACAAAGTCTAAAGAAATAAAAATAAGACTATTCTACCACTATTTTAGAGTTTAAAAGTATGATAACTACATTTCAAAAATGTTGCTAAATCAAACATTGTTACCTCATAACTTCTATAATCCACTTCCACATCATCTCCATACACATTTAGTTCCATATTCTTGTGACTAAACACCGTAGCTGGTTTGGGATTTCTAGGGTTGCATGCCATATCGTCTGCAAGCATCAGAACAATGTGACTAGAAAAAAAAAAAATTCCAGTAAATATGCTACTTAAACCAGTAAGTTAGAGCAGACACATTTTATCTTTATCATGAGGCAATTATGTTCATTCTTTCCATTAAAAATAACTTAAAATAATTATTGAGTACATATTTAAAAAGAGCTTTTTAATTGTTTTCATATCCTGATGTAGTATAAGCTTTAAAGCAAAGAAATTAGAGCCATCTGGCATGAATTTATCCACAGAACTTGAAGTTACTAACTTAAATTTTTCCCAATATAGTGTATTTTATGCCCTAGAACCAAGGGAAGTTGAAGGAGCTAACACTGTCTTCCCCATTTTTTTTTAATTTTAGTAATATTTGACATTCTTAAGACTTACAGAGTCCATATTAAACTATGATATTGCAAAGAAATTAACTTTCAGAACCCCGAGTGCTTAAGTATGAAAACATGCACGTGCAATCAGGGTGCCACAGGAACACACCCCCAGCCCAGTCACTCTTCACTGGCTGCACTCCACCTCCCTAAGAGACTAGATACTGAAATAGCTCCCTCCCTGGCTTCCTGCTTCCACTCCTGCCCTCTTACAGGTATTTTCCTTATAACTACCAGAGTGATCTTTCTGAAATAAGTCAAATCATTAAACTTTCTCACTTAAAATCCTCCAAAGACTCCCTATTATAATTAAGGGAAAACTGAAACTCCTTTCATGGTCTAAATGGCTTACTTAATGTGGCTTCTGTCTACCTCTCTAACTGCAGCTCCTACCACCCACATTCACTGTGTTCCTTCCACACGGGCCTTTCTGTTTCCCAAATATGCCAAGCCTTTCCCACTTTAGGGGCTACTCACCAAATAAATTTAGACTTCTCCCAAATCTTCCTATCATCCCAATCTCAGCTGAGCTACTCCATTCTCATTACGTGTTTTATTTTCTACAGTTCATTTATGAATTTGAAATCCCCATCATCTCCTACTGCCACCCCTACTGGAATATAAGCTCTCTGAGGATAGGGGCTTTCTCTATCCTGTTCACCACTGTATCACTCACACTCGGGCTTAGTAAAAGAGCCTGGCATATAGTTAAGTGTTCAATAAATATCTTGTTGAGTGAATGAAACATTTTCATTTTTGCATATATTTTCTTTGAGAGAAAATTATAAAATTTATCTTAAATACTTTTAATCTTGATCTTACCATTAAAAGTGGTGAACATGAATCAGGCAATTCTACCATATACTTGAGCTTCCCAAACATAAGGGAAAAATTAATGTGGTATACATAATTAGTTTGGTAGGAGATAGCAAGAAGAAAGTGTTCTGCTGCATATGTTCCAAATACATTAAAGTTCAAAACTGAAACATTGTGATTTTTCTTGAAAATTGGCTAGATTTCTATTTTGAAAGGGTTCCAACTCTGCCGCATTCAAAGATCAGATCGTCAGCTGTTACTGATTCATGCTCACAGAATGGTGAAAGTTATTCCTCTTAAAATGGAAAATATATCTTTTCTTTCTTCATAACTTAAGATGACTAACTTACATTAAGTTATTATCAATCACCTTTTTTGTTGTAAGCCACTATTAAATAAGATTGAGGGCGCCTGGGTGGCTCAGTTGGTTAAGCGACTGCCTTCGGCTCAGGTCATGATCCTGGAGTCCCGGGATCGAGTCCCACATCGGGCTCCCTGCTCAGCAGGGAGTCTGCTTCTCCCTCTGACCTTACCCCCTCTCGTGTTCTCTCTCTCATTCTCTCTCTCTCGCTCTCAAATAAATAAATAAAAATAAAATAAAATAAAAAATAAAGAAGATTGAACTAATCTCCAAATCTCAATATAAGAGTATTCCTTTAGGCCATTTATTTAACAGTTATAAATTTTAATCTATGAAATTAAGTGATCATTCAATATCTATACAATGTCAATGTCATAAAGAAGTAGGAATTTCAGCTTAAAATTATAAATTTGGGGTGCCTGGGTGGCTCAGTAGTTAAGCATCCAACTCTTGGTTTCAGCTCAAATCATGATCTTAGGGTCGTGGGATCAAGCCCCACATCATTCTGGCTCCCTCCTGGCTCTGTGCTCAGTGGGGAGCCTGCTTAGGATTCTTTCTCTCTTCCTCTCCCCCTGCCCCTCCCCCTGCTTTCTCTCTCTCTCTCTCTAAAATAAATAAATAAATCTTTAAAAAATCATAAATTCAATCAATATTTTTCCTGCAGATAATTCTGAGCCTCCATATAAGTACTATAGCCCTCGGTTAACGTAACATTTTTAAAAAGCATTTCATTTGTGGATAATCAATTAGAAAAACAGGACTGGAAACAGATGATTTCAAAGGTTATTCAACTGTTCAGGGATCAGATCTTATATTTAAGACCTTGCCAATAAATATTCTTCGAACATCAGTTACTATGAGATCTAACTTGTTGACTCCTTAAAGTGTCTTTTTCACTTGAATATCCAGTTAGCATCCCAGCAGTTATTTAAGTCTTTACTGAGTGGGTATTAAATCAATCACTGACCAAAGAAAATAAATCTACACTGAAGACATACTACTACATTCCTATAAATAATGACAGAAACTTGCTTTGTATCTTATTAAAATTAAGACAAAATCCCTCAAATATATCCAATTGATACAAGAATATGATATTCTTACAGTCTGGCAATCTTATACTACCATGTGTGATGACTCAACCCTCACACTCTATTCAAGGCCCTGCAAAACCTACATCACACCACAAAGCATATGGCAATATGGCCTTCTCTCAACAAAAAAACAAAAGAAAAAGTGAGCACAGAAATTGTATAAAGTTCAAACTGGGTTTGAATCCAAATAATATGTCGGTTGTTTATATGAGTTTCCACATATTTTATTTTTATTTTTTTAGAGAGAGAGAGAGTACAAGCGGGGAGGGGAGGGGCAGAGGGAGAGATAATATCTTAAGCAGGCTCCGCTCTGTGCTGAGCCCAAGGGTTCAATCTCACAACCCTGAAATCATGACATGAGCCAAAAACAAGAGTCAGACACTTAAACAACTGAGCCACCCAGGCCCCCCTCCACATATTTTAAATCACGCATTCCTGTTAGTTAAAAAAATACAAAGACATACCTATATATATCTACTAATTTGTACATCGTATGTATTTGCTACTTTAAATATATATAATGAGTATTAGTGAAGCATAACTTCTTTCCTTTTACAGATTAAAAAAAACTACTAATATTCTCACCCCTTACCACTCTTTGGTATCTGATTTAATACCTTGATCAAGAATACCTTGATTGTGCTTATATAGATTTTAAGGACAATTAAAATAAAAATGAAATTTTAAACCTTCTCAAAGAAAGAAGGCATGAAGCACATTTGAGAAACATGTGGGAGGAAAATGGTCTAAAATAAATAAATTCCATTATGTTTGCCAAACATTAAAGGAACAGGTAAACCCTGCATCAGGCTGCTAGGCCATTCTTTTACTCACCTCCCTAAAGTTCTTCCTTGACCCAATCAGGAACCAGGAACCAATGGGTTAAAACAAAACAAAAAAAAGCCCATTTTATTTATTTTTTATTTTTTTAAAAGATTTTATTTATTTGAGAGATCGAGAGAGAGAGAGAGAGCACTAGCAGGGTGGAGGGCAGAGGGAGAAGCAGACTCCCCACTTTGCAGGAAGCCCGATGTGGGACTTGATCCTGGGACTCCAGTATCATGACCTGAGCCGAGGGCAGACACTTAACTGACTGAGCCACCCAGGCACCCAAAAAGCCCATTTTATTTTATTTTTTAAAATATTTTATTTATTTGACAGAGAGAGACACAGCAAGAGAAGGAACACAAGCAGGGGAAGTGGGAGAGGGAGAAGCAGGCTTCCCACCGAGCAGGGAGCCCGATGTGGGGCTCGATCCCAGAACCCTGGGACCATGACCTGAGCCAAAGGCAGATGCTTAACAACTGAGCCACTCAGGCACCCCAAAAAGCCCATTTTAAAAAGATGAGTAATCTTTCACTTCCCTACACCATTAGAGTGTGACATTTCAAAAAGCGTAACTCTTCATTTATTAATAGACTGGTATTACCTTAATAAAAATTTTTCACTGAATTAAATTTAAATAAATTACTGTGTTGGTAAAAATGTTTTTTAAATGTTCACTTAAAACTACTTTCCACTCTATAGCCATGCTACTAACCAGGTATTTAACCTGAGAGCATCTTTAGCTCCCAGAGCTAGGACACCAGGCTTATCTTCAGTAATATCAACATCCCAGTGTAGAATAGCAGCTGAAATTAAGGCAGCAGGAGATCTGAGAATCATAGGGATCTTTGATGCTCTCTTAAATATCTGGGTTTCTGCTCATAGGTGTTGGGTTTTTTTTCCCCTGACATAAATTATTCAGGATACTCTGTAGATTATTGCTTCTGTAGCAATGTAGTGACTGTTGGACCAAGCAAATTCAACAAATTTTGTTGTATAATCATTAGCTTGATGCCAGGATAATTTACTTTTAGGCTTTTCTCCTCCTTTTATTCCATGCCTTGAGGAATTTCCAAGTTAACAAATCTCATCACCAATGTACTATGAAACTAATCATAACAAATCTGCTAGCCATAGGTTCTAGACCATTAGGATTTTCTGAATTACTTTCAATTTGCCAAATGTCAGACAACTGGCGTTACTAGACTACAGGATGCCAAGTATTTTATACTTATATTATTAGAAATAAAACTCAAAAACTGCATTGCAGAGACAGGAAATTAACAGTAGCAGACACATCACATGAAGGTAGAGCTAGCTAGTTATAGGTTCATGTATTTAAAGTCACATGTGATTTAGTATAATAATAGAATTTATTGGGCATTTGGTATATATCTAAAGCACTACACTAATAAGATAAGCACATTACAAGAACTATCTCATACATTATTTCCAAAATATGTATTATTATCGTCCCTATTTTACAGCTTATGAAACTGAGGCACACAGAAGTTAAGTAACATGTCCCAGGTCACACAGCTAGTAAATAGAAGAGTTCAGATTCCAGCCCAGTTTGTTTGACATGATCATTTATTTGCTTTTAACAATCCTGTATTACCCTTAAATTATATGAACTAGGATTTGGAAGAATATAATGATGTGTTTTGTTTTATATTGATAATTTAATCAACTCAGGTAATTAAGGTAAATGCATAAACTCATTATTGCTGTTCAATATTTATAGCACATAACTGACATAAAATAAGCCCTTGAAATTCTAAATGGAACCATCCAGAGACCTTAGCAAACTTTCAAATTAAAGAATAGCACTAAAGCATATAATTTCTCCTTTAAATGTAGTAAGGTATAACTTAAAATTTTAAGTGCCCACTTAAATGCAAAAATTGGAGAACAGAACTTCAAAGAGGTACAGAGGTTAATGTCCTACACCGTCTCCAATCAACTCCCCGAAGCCCCTGACTCTTTTCTACAGAAAGGCAATGGGATTACATCCTGCTGCTGGCTCTTCCCTCACCAGGTCTTTCAGCCACCAAGCCTGACATTTTCACTCTCAACCATCTGCACCTGCACCTATAGCCTATACCTAAGTCTTCACTGCTTCATCTCTGCTTCCAAACACTCCCCAATCTTAACGACTCTTCCTATAATGGGGGAGGGGGCAAGCAGCAGAGCCACCTCACCCATGCCCTTCCCCTTTCCCGTAGGCAATTTTTTTTTTTATCTCTTCCCATTTTCCATTGCTCAACTTCCCACTAACTAGTTTACTGACTTACTCAAGCACACCAGCCTCAAGGCTTGGAATTCAAATCTGTACATTATATTACCCAAATTACAAGTTACTGCATTTCTCCACCATTATGGATGGCTCACAGAAAGGTCAAGAGTAAAATAAAGAATGTTGCATTAACGAATGCCACTGACCAAGCATAACCTATTTTTGTCAAAATACATAGGATAAAATTTTTTAAAATCTTGATATACTGCATACAGTCCATCAAAATGGGAATCAATATGTGCAGTCTTTCACATATTCCCATGTTTAACAGAAATTTTACTTTTGTTATTTTTCTAGTAATGATCTGTACTGATTTAGTCAGGTCTCCCCAATTCAACCACTTTACATATCTTGGAGTCTTGCTTAGCACCAGTAGATTTTAACAGTCTATATGTAAAATTTTTAGAATGCTATAAGCACTCTCCTAGTACTTGACCACAACGCCTGAATTGCAAATTTTGACTGAAAAATACATGCAAATATCCACACTATGTCTTCTCTGGTACACTTCCATTCTCAAATAACAAAAAAAATTAAAAGGCCCTCTTAACTTTCTCTGGGCATTAAGCAAAAGAGTTTAGATATTCTTTTCATCAAGAGGACTTGGATGGCTATGCTTCTTCTGAGGTATCAGTTTTATCATTTATTTAAAAAATCTACTTGCCAAAGGATGAGATATAGAGACCAAACACTGGTGAAGAGTATTTTGCCACCACTTTGCCCTTCAATTTGATCATAAGAATCAACTAGACAAAAATTAAAGAAGAAAAATATAAAATGGAGACTCTCACATATAAAAAGAGTAATTAACTGGAATAATAAATCTCAATGGAATGTAATGCAACCGTTTGTTTTTTTAAAAGCAATAAAATGGTGTTCACTGGCATGAATTTGATTTAACCATTCCATATTAAATTGTACAAGCACTTACTACAATATATTATCCAAGTTATCAAATATAGATTCACATTTCAATAAGATTATCGAAAAATAAGAGTAGAAGTTATAGAAAAATGGAAACAAGGTAAGACTACAGAATGAACCACTGTACTTCATTTCTTGAGAGTAAAAGAGAAAACTGATTTAAATTCAGAAGAGATATGTCAAGCAATATGGTAGAACTTCCAAAAACAAATTTGAACACAGAATTTTAGTAGACAAGCAAATTAAAAATAAAAGGGGAAGGCAGAATTCTGAGTAAGGAACTTTTAATAGGGACAGAATGGTGGAAACAAATATTTGCTGGGTTGACTTTGTGACAGGCACTGTGCTGCAGTCCTGTCGGATACTTCATTCTCACTAAATCACAACAATCCTGAAGAATACTCTTGTCTTCATTCTAAAGATAAGGAAATTCAGTGAGGTCAAACCACTTGCCCTAAGTTACAAGGCTGGTAAGCAGAGGAGTTGAGATTTTATTTCCAAGCCCACATATTTTCCATCCATTACTGCATTCTTTGGCACAATGGAATACCCTGGCTTTTACTCCACTCCCAAGTAATGAGCAGAGCCAAACAACAACAGCAATAAACCTTTAGTAATTTCAATACTCACATCAACAAATATTAAAGGGACATCACTTTTCCTCATAAGAACCACACCTTAGTATTTCTATTTTCCATGGCTCAATGAAATTTATGCTTTAAACTTCATAACAAACATTTTTAAAATTTTAAATAAACCATTTAATTACAGAGCTATAGATTTTAAGTCTGTTTTCGCCTTTTAAAAAAAACTGGAAAAAAATCTTCCCCGAATCTTTTTTAAATTACAATAAAATCTGACTAAAAATGCCTGGGGACTGGAATGTTCTGATTTCAACTTTTTTTCAAAACCCAATACTGGCCCAGTGCCCCTAGCAGCACTTGCCCGGCCTCCACCCTGCCACTGGCCACCATGGACGCCCTGTCCTGAGGCTGTAGCCACGGCCACCTGTGTCGCTGCCACCTCAGTACCCGCTGTTGCGTTAAGCTACAATCTTCAATGAGTAAGTATATTCTTTTCTATCATCACACATTTATGAAGTTTCGAAAGGACAGGAAAGATTACTGCCAAGCACAGCATGGCTTTTATGAGGGCAAGAGAACTGTAGAAATTCATTAGTGCTCCAAGAAGCCACAGAAGAGCAGTTAGCCTGACCACAGAAGTGTTGAACTGAAATCCACAAAGCATTTTCCAGTTCTGACCTAGATGGGGTAAGCCTCAGTGCACTACCTTTCCATTGCTCAATATTAGTGGATGGAAGATTTCCTGCTTCTTGTTAGGAGGTTCATTTCATTTCCCATTACTCCCAACTTCATAATCACAGCACTGAGAATTTCAAGTGGAGGCTGTTGAAGTTTCTTTACATTTCTATATTCAATTTTTAAAATTAGTTCATAACTCTAATGAATATTTTAAACTAAATGAACATGGCTTGAATGAACTGCTCAACTCCCATGGAGGTCAACCATACAAGAATATATTTCTTATTATACACAATCCAACCAATAAGACCTTAAACAAAGTTATTGAGAAACTTAAGAAGTAGGGCATTACCACAATAGTAAGAGTATAGGAAGCAATGCATAACACTGCTCTTATGGAAAAGGAAGGCATCCATGTTCTTGAGTGGCCTTTTGATGAAGCTGTACCACCATCTAACCAGATTACTGATAACTGGTTAAGTTTTGCAAAAATCAAGTTTTGTGAAGAACTTGGTTGTTGTGCTGCTGTTCACTGTGTTGCAGGCCACGGGAGAGCTACAATGCCTGTGTGCTTAGGAATGAAACAAAGAGATGCAGTACAGAGTGTAAGACAAAAGCAGCCATGGAGCTTTAACATCAAGCAACTTCTGTATTTAGAGAAGTATCACTATAGAATGTGTCTGTGCTGCAAAAACATCAATGGCCAATAAAACTGGGGTGCCTGACGCTACTGTCTTGGTAGTGGAACTTCAGACAGGACCTAATTTGCTGTGCACATTACCCAAGAAGTTGGCTCGGTGAATAAGTCTAATGAAACTTTTGTAGGAATACTGAAAAGCAGTTTTACCAGGTTACATGCTTCATAGAACCTCTGTGTGGGTTACAGCCAACCTTTCTGGACACTTAGCAGTTCAGCAGTTAAAATCTGCTTATCATTCGTACTAGCCGACCCTTCCTGAAATCATACGGTATTGAGCCTTAAGTCTTTAAATCTTTTCCCATGCCAGAATCTTATCAATACATAAGAAATATAGACAGATTAGGTACCAAAATACTCAATATAAGTAACACTTGTATATTTTTAGTATCATATAGAACTAAAACCTAGGAACTATGAACATGCTAGATCTTATGTGGTTCATTCCTTCAGTAATTTCAAACATTGGAATCAAAGACTATATGGTTATTTGTTTGCTCATTTTACGTTTACATTGCCCACATTCATACCAGTGTATATCAGGTTTATGTAACCATTGATTTTTGTTAGTCAATATTTAGATATTTGATTATTATATAATTGATCAAACAGCAATGTGTATTAATGTTAGTTCAACCATATATTTATACTGTCTTGTAATGTGTAGTTACCAAGAAACCAAATTATGTCCACAAATGTTAATTTCAGTTACCCTTTTAACACTTCAGGAAGAGTCAGATATAACGTGACAGAGAATTACATTGTTTTTATCTATTCTCCATTAGAATCCTCAGAACTCTCTTAGAAATACTTATTATTACCACCACTTACAGTGAAATGTCAAGTTGAATCTGACTTATTTTGTGGTCACTCCCATTGCCACCATCCAAACATTTACGTTTTTTCTTGGAGGCTACAGTTTACTCTCCTGCTCTTTTCTCTTCCCTATATCTCCACTTCAGTTTAAATTGTACAAATTGTCAAGTGTATTCTAAACACCATAGGCTCTCAACATGTATTTATTGGTTGGAAAAGGGAAAGAGGGAAGATGGAGAAAAGAAGTAAATTAAATTAGTGCATATTCCACCCCACTCCCTACCAGTTGCCTTCCTTCCTATTTATCAGACCAACCTAGGACCCATCCTCAGTCATATAACCTCAAATGCATCAGGCATTTTATTGGTCCCCCCCCGCACTTTTTCAATGTACTTCAGAAAGAATCAGCGTTAATAAATGGAAGAGTCAATGCAGATACCTAAGAACCCCCAAATTAATTTTATTCCCTCTCTTCCAGTTTTTACGTTTCCCTTCTTTTGGCATATTCCCCTAAACAATATAAAGTCCTTCTGTCTCAAAATCAAAAATCTGTCTCGGTTCTAAGTCCCCTCAGTCTATGCTCCCTTTCTACTTCATTCTCAGTCAACATCCTCCAGGCACTTTTTCTACTTCCTTGCTTCCCATTAACTCTTCAAACTATTATAATCATAATTCTACTCATCTAATTCATAAGGAGTTGAGTGCACCTCTTACGTGGCGTTATTTTCTTGGCCAACTCTTCTTGGGTTTCATGATTCCTCACTTTTCCAGTATTCCAAACACTCCTATCTGTCACACCCACTAGGTGTCTTCTTGATAGGATCCATTAAACATTCAAGATGACCACAGTTGGCATCAAATTCAGTTAGAAGGATACAGAACAGGAAACATTTGCCAGTAAGACAGGTAGACCTAAAAGATGGCCCCAAAAGATGCCTGTGTCCTAATCCCCAGAAACTGTAAACACATTACCTTTAAAGATAAAAGTGACTTTGCAGATGTGATTAAGTTAGGGATCTTGAGATGAGGAAGTTATCCTGAATTATCTGGGTAAACCCATTGTAACCACTAGGGTCCTTTTAAGAGAGAGGCAAGAGCATCAGAGTCAGAGAAGGTAATGTGACAGCAGAAACAAAGAGGAATAAGGAAATATGACAACAGAAGAGTCACTGAAGATGTTATGCTGGTGACTTTCAAAATGAGAATAGGGCCATGAGCCAAGGAAAGCAGGAAGCCTCTAGAAGCTGGAAAAAATAAGGAAATAGATTTTCCCCTAGAGCTTTCAGAAGGAACACAGATCTGACAATACATTTTGGACATCTGATATCCAAAACTAGTGTGCATTATTTTAATCCACTAAATTTGTGGCTAATTGTTATAGCAGCAAAATATAAAAATTGTTAAGACATTCCTCTTCCACAGGAGTACGCTCACAACAATCTATAGCAATATACATAACTGTCCAGGACTTTCTCTTTCAAGTCTAAGAGGCTATAGCTAACAGCATGGCATAAGTATATATGTGCATGTGATCCTCCCAAGCTATTCTTTTTGGTGCTTCAGATGATAGCTCAAGGATGAGGCAGTGAGACTTATATGGGTGGGCAGAATATCCACTTTCGTTTAGAAACCTCATGCCCAACTAGAGTCAACCTCTTATGCAATAACTCCATAAACATACTTTTCAGGGTCCCTCCAAGGAACAAACCCAGTTACAAGAATCCTCCCACTCAGAAAAGCCCAAAGGTATGGGCTTCTCCTCAAGTACTTATGATTTATTTATCCTGGTCCACTTACAGTTATCTAATCAGTAAGGGAACAATTTTACCAAAAGCAATGTTACCTACCTTATCAGATATCCAAAAGAACAGAGTTACAAAGTGAACAAAAGTCCATTTTTTTTATATTAGAAAAGGGCTTTGTTAACCCTTTATCCACACCCTAATAGGTACTCTAGTTAGGCTTATTTGTAAAGAATCACTAAAGCTAGTTCAAAGAAGGAAGATGAATTAGCATGGCACATAATTCAATGAAAATTCAAGAATAAAGCCTTACAGAGACCAGAAAGTAGTTTGAGATATCAACAATAAAAACCTGTGAAACATTATGGATGCCAGTGTTTTGCCACTAATGTGACTCAACTCTTCTGCAAGCATCTGCTTCTTTCTCCTTTTCTTACTAAGAGGCATGTTACTCCTGCCTGGTCTATACAGGCAACTCATAACTCAAAATGGCTCAACTTACAAACCTATACCCTTTTATGACCTTTCTTATGGTAATTAAGACTGTCACAGTAAAACTAGTATTCAGGATTATTAACTTAATGCCAAGTCAGTTGATGCTAGGCCAGTGCAACAATCAGAAAAAATGACAGGCTGATTCATGAAATTGTGGAATGATGCAAGGAATTTGGGAATTACTCCCAAACCAATTGATGAACCACCAGAATTCACCCCATATAGGTCTTCTTTCTCCATCTTATAAACAAGGGCACTAAGGCTGAGAGAGATTAAATAGTTCATCCAAGATCAACAAAATTAGCCAGGACTGGGGCGCCTGGGTGGCTCAGTCGTTAAGCGTCTGCCTTCGGCTCAGGTCATGATCCCAGGGTCCTGGGATCGAGCCCCACATCGGGCTCCCTGCTCTGCGGCGAGCCTGCTTCTCCCTCTCCCCCTCCCCCTGCTTGTGTTCCCTCTCTCGCTGGTCTCTCTCTGTCAAGTAAACAAGTAAATAAATCTTTAAAAAAAAAAAAAAAATTAGCCAGGACTTTCACAAGCCCTTTCCAGGTTTGCTGAAGGCCTGATGATACAGTAGGAAATAAAACATGTAAGTATAAATCTCAAGCACAGCAAGAAATTGCCTAATGGGATAGTAGGCAGTGCTGGTGACTGTTCTGGATCCCTCTGCCCTGGCTGGTTTCTCACGCTTTGCAGGCTTCACGAACTACCAAATTCAGGATCACCATGGTAACAAACAAGAAGAGGAGAGCTGTAGCCACTTCCTCATATTCTTATCTCATATATACTTTGCATTGCTTCTTTGTTGGTTTGGTAGCAATCTGAAGCAAATGCAACATAACTCATCATTCCTGTCTACTTCTGAAGTTAGATCAGACTTTGTAGTCTGGCCTGACTCTAGAGTTTGTACCGTTTTTTTTTTTTTTTTGCTCATCATGCTATGCATTACATCTCCAGGACTTACTAGTTTTATAACTGGAAGTCTGTACCTTTTTTTTTTTTTTAAGTAGGCTCCATGCCCACAGTGGAGCCCAATGCGGAGCCCAACATGGAGCCCGAATGACCCTGAGACCAAGACCTGAACTGAGATCAAGAGTCAGATGGCTTACCTGAGCTACCTAGGTGCCCCTGGAAGTTGCACCTTTTAACTACTTTTACCCATTTTGCCTACCTACTACCCCCTGCCTCTGGCAACCACCAATCTGTTCCTTGTATCTGTTTTTAGATTCCACATATAAGTGAGATCATACAGTATTTGTTTTCCTCTGCTTTATCTCATTTAGCATAATGCCTTCAAAGGTCCATCCATGTTGTCACAATTAGCAGAATTTCCTTCTTTTATAGCTAAATAATACTCCATTGTACATACATACCACATCTTCTTTATCCATCCATTCATTCATTGACACTTATGTTGTTTCTACATCTCAGCTACTGTAAATAATACTACAGTAAACATGGGCGTGCAGATATCTTTTTGAGTTAGTGTTTTCATTTCCTTAGGATAAATACCCAGAAATATAATTGCTCGATCATATGTTAGTCCCACTTTTAACTTTTTGATGAACCTACTTATTGTTTTCCATAGTGGCTGTACTAATCTACATTGCTATCAACAGTGCATGAGAGTTCTTTCTCCATATCCTCACCAACACTTGTTATTTCTTGTCTTTTTGGTAACAGCCATTCTAACAGGTGGGAGGTGATACTGTAGTTTTGATTTGCATTTCCCTGATGATTAATAATATTAAGAACATTTTCATATAACTATTTGCCATCAGCATGTCTTCTTTGGAAAATGTCTATTCAGATCCTCTGACCATTTTTTAACTGGATTATTTCTTTTTTTGTTATTGAGTTATATGGGTTCTTTATATATTTGGGGTATTAACCCCTTATCAGATATATGATTTACAGATATCTTCTCCCATTTGGTAGATTACTTTTTCATTTTGTTGATGGTTTCCTTTGATGTACAGAAGCTTTTTAGTTCAATACAGTCCCACTTTTTTATTTTTGCTTCTGTTGTCAAATTTAAAAAATCATCACCAAGACTGATGTCAGAATTTACTGCCTATGTTTTCTTCTAAAAGTTTTATGGTTTCAGGTCTTACATTCAAGTCTTTAATCCATTTTGAGTTGACGATTATGTACAATGTAAGTTAGCAGTCCGGTTTTCTTCTTTTGCATGTGGCTGTCCAGTTTTCCTAACATCATGTATCAAAGAGACCATCCTTTCACTATTTTATATTCTTCACTTCTTTGTTGTAAATTAACTGACCACATATGATAGATTTATTCCAGGGCTCTATTTTGTTCCACTGGGCTGTGTTTATTCTCATGCCAATACCATAGTGTTTTTGAGTACTACAGTTTTGCACTAAAGTTTGGAATCAGGAAGTGTGATGGCTCCACTTTTTTTTCTTTCTCAAGATTGCTTTGTGTATTTGGGGTCTTTTGTGGTTCCATACAAATTTTAGGATTGTTTTTTTGTCCGTGAAAAATGCCATTAGAATTTTGATAGGGATTGCACTGAATTTGTAGGTTGCTTTGGGTAGTATGGTCATTTTAACAATATTAATTCTTCCAATCCATGAGCACAGAATATCTTCCCATTTATTTGTGTTCTTCAATTTTTTTCATTAATGCCTTATAGTTTTCAGTTTACACGTCTTCCAACTCCTTGATTAAATTAATTCCTAGGTACTTTATTATTTTTTGATACAATTGTAAATGGGATTTTCTTAATTTCTCTTTTTGATAGTTGTTATTAGTGTACAGAAACAATAGATTTTTGTACACTGATTTTATATCCTGCCTCTTTACTGAATTTGTTTATTAGCTCTAACAGTGTTTTGTTGGGGTCTTTAGGATTTTCTATATATATTGTTATGTCATCTACAAAGAGAGAGTGTTTACTAACAGCCTGTACTCTTAAATACTGTGCTAATTGCCTCCCATCTAAATTATGATTTCCTTACATTTACACAATCCTTGGAAGCACCTGAATTTTAAATTGGTTTACAACTGACTTTAAAAGGCATCCAATAAGACTATTTTTTTTAAAAAATTTATTTATTTATTTTAGAGAAAGAGAGTGAGAGAGAGAACACATGAGCAGGGGGAGGAACAGAAAAGGAGGAGAGGGAGGGGAAAAGAATCTCAAGCAGACTCCCCACTGAGCATGGACCTGACGCAGGGCTTGATCCCACAACCCTGAGGTCATAACCCGAGCCAAAATCAAGAGTCAGACACTTAACCGACTGAGCCACCAGGTGCTCCAATACTATTTAACAAGCATCACAAATACTCAGGCAATCAAGTTATTGCACATTCATATAAATACTAGATACAACACACCAATAGGTTCACTTTATTGGAGGTACCAAAGTGAAAATAAAAATAACTTTCTGAATTACCTTCAAACTGAAATAGATGAATAGCTCCAGAGAAAGCTTATTACAAGAAAAACTCTGAAGATTAGCTATTGTAATTTTGGTAAGGTTATTAGATTATTCTTTACATTAGTAAATTAAGTATATTATCATGCAAACATCAGCTTCATAAAGCATATCAACATTTATCTTTATTTTAAATTAATTGCTTTCACTTATCCTTTTTCTTTAATATTTCATTCATTTATACTGATGAATTGGACAACATAGTATAATATAATCACTATAACCAGAATTCTAGCATTATGTCTGCCACCACACAATTGTTGACCTTAAATATCACATTATCTCTCAGGAACACATTTTTTTTCATGGACAAAATAAAGGTTTCTCTGGATTACTAATTTTGAGGTCTTTAAAGATAATTTTTATCCCCAAATTTTCAAATATGCAAGCTTTTGAAGATTCAAAGAAAGTTTTTGGTTGGGGTGCCTGGATGGCTCAGTCAGTTAAGCAGCTGCCTTCAGCTCAGGTCATGATCTCCGGGTCCTGGGATCGAGCCCCACGTGAGGGTCCCTGCTCAGCAGGGGTCTGCCTCTCCCTCTTCCTCTGCCCCTCCCCTCCACTCGTGCTCTTTCTCGCTCTCTCAAATAAATAAACAATCTTTAAAAAAAAAGAGTTTATGGTATAAAGATTTGAAAGAAAGAAAACTGTCATTGTTTGCAGATTTTATGGCTACTAAAAAAAAATTTATAGTCAAATTATTAAAATTAATACAGCTCAGCAGGTTGCTAGAACAATATAGAAAAGCCAACTGTATGTGCAACAGAAGAAAAGTACTTTTTAAATGGTACCTTTACAAGAGCAACAACAAAAAAATAAGACAACTAAAAATTCTACCAAAAATGCTATGGAGAAAAATTAAAAATTATAAAACTTAGTTGAAAGCTGTTAAACACATAATTACATGGAGATATACCTTATACATACATAAAGATTTAATGCCATAAACAGCCCATTTTAAGTTAATCTAAAATTTACTGCAATGCAAATCAAAATCCCAACAGAGTTTTAAGAATTTGGCAAGCTGATTCTAAACTCAATGTGGAAGAAACAAGACCCCAAAATAGCCAAGAACAAAGTCAAGGAAATCAAGTTACCAGATAAGAAGCTAGTTTCAGTAATAAAAACATTTTGGTACTGATTAAGAAATAAGCATCTCTCGCTTCTTTGACATCCCAAAACCTTCCTATGTATTTACAAATCAATAAAGAAATTACCCCTTTGCTCCATAAAATCCTTCACAGTCTGCTTAGTCTTTCAAGTGGTTTCTAATTATTTAAAGATAAGAGCATGATAGCAGTTGCCAAAATGCTCCTTTTACCCTTGTCACTATTCTCCTCCTTAGAGCACATTTCAACTTCTTAACTATTCTAAATGTTCCCCTATTCAAGATATTATACACTTCACCGGAACATCATGTGGAGTGGCAGACAGATCAGCTGCCAACGTGAGAATAAAATGACAGATTGTTAAGAATACATAAGTATCTATATTCAAACACTATTATTTATATTTTTACAGAGTATATGAGAAAAAAACCGTTGGGAAGTGACAGGAGGCAAGAAGCAGAACAATCAAAGGCGTGACTTAATATTATACCTTGACAATAACTACAATATATTGCAAATTATTTACAAAGCACATTTACTATAGTTCCAGTCCCTTTGTTCATAGAAAATTAGACAAAATCATAGAATAAAAATAGTAACAATAAAATTTTGAATATATATTTAATTATTTATAAAATTATATAAATTGAATTGCAATTTTTTTTTTAAGCACTCAGTGACCTCCCTATACAGAGTACTCTATGATGTTCTACAAGTGACACAAAGGAAAGAATGATATATGGGTAGGAAAGTAAGGCATAGAGGATATAAAGTGTTTTAGGTGAGATAAATGGTAAAAAATATATATATAAAATACATAGAAAGAGAAATGAGAGTGACTAAATATTATGTAGTAGGTGCCATAATGGATCTACAAATGAACATAGTAAATTGGAATTAACAAAGCAGTAAAGACTGAAGGCTGGATGAAAATTTTGGATTTTTCAGAAAGGCAACAGAGAGTCACTGCAGGTTCTTGATCGTGGGAGTGAAAACATGAAAGCAGTGTCTGAGAAAGAATTCTAACAGCTGTGTGTAGGATGAGTTGGAGAGAGAAAAAAGACTAGAGACAGGGAATAAACAGCTACAAAGCTGTTGAAGTACAGAAGCGTGTATTATAGCTACAAAGCATGATGATGTACAGAAGTATGAAGTATGTGACGCATCAAATAATGAAGACTAAGACAATGCAGAAACTATGGAAAAAATAAGTAAATGAGGAAATAGGAGAGGCATTCCTTATATTTATTAAATTAAGTATTTTCATAACACCTCAGTACTACATTCAACATGTAGATATAGATCTTTTATTTTTTTTTTTAAGATTTTATTTATTTATTTGACAGAGAGGGACACAGAGAGAGAGGGAACACAAGCAGGGGGAGTGGGAAAGGGAGAAGCAGGCTTCCCGCGGAGCAGGGAGCCTGATGCGGGGCTCGATCCCAGGACCCTGGGATCATGACCTGAGCCGAAGGCAGATGTTTAATGACTGAGCCACCCAGGTGCCCCTAGATCTTTTAATTTAATAAGGTATAAAACGATCAGTGTGCATAATAATACCAATCTCTATAGGACTGGAGTAAGAATAAAATTAGATGTTATTAAAAGAATTCTCTAATTATAAATGTCACATAAATATTAATTGCTGCAATTTCTTAGGGAAGAGATAGTTGTGATATAATGGAAATGCTCCAGCCATAAAGCCGAAAGATCTGAATTCATATTCTGGTTCTATTACATAATGGTAACTTTAGTGGACCTTAAGCAAGTCATTTAACCATTCTGAGTCACTATTTTAATTTTTTTCTCTTCCTTTTTATTCAAGTATAATTAACATACAGTGTTATATTAGTTTCAGTTATACAATATAGTGATTCAATAACTCTATACATTAGTCAGTGCTCATCACGATAAGTGTGCTCTTTAATCCCCTTCACCTATTTTACCCATTGCCCTCACCCACCTCCCCTCTGGTAACCAGAATCTGGTTTTTTGTCTCTTTTATTTGTTCATTTGTTTCTTAAATTCCACATATAAGTGAGATCATATGGCATTTGTTCTACTCTGACTCATTTCACTTAACATTATGTCCTTGAGATCTTTCCATGTTCTTGCAAACAGCAAAATTTTATTCTTTTTGATGGCTGAGTAATATTCCGTTGCCTATATACACACCACTTCTTTATCCATTCATCTGTGGATGGACACATGGGCTGCTGCTATTATCTTGGCTATTGTAAATAATGTTGCAATGAACCTCAGGGTGCATATATCTTTCCGAATTAGTGTTTTCGTTTTCTTTGGGTAAACACCCAGTAGTGGAATTACTAGATCATATGGTAATTCTATTTTTAGTTTTTCAAGGAACCTCCATACTGTTTTCCACAGTGGCTGCACCAGGTTGCATTCCCACCAATGGTGCATGAAGCTTTTCTCCACATCCTTGCTAACACTTGTTATTTCCATTTTTTTATCTTAGCCACTGTTACAACTGTGTATCTCACTTGTTGTTTTGATTTGCATTTCCTTGATGATTAGTGAAGTTGAGCATCTTTTCATGTGTCTGCTGGCTATCTGTATGTCTTCTTTGGAAAAAAGTCCGTTCATGTCCTCTGCCCATTTTTAAGAGAGAGAGAGAGAGAGAGAGAGAGAGAGAGTGTGTGTGTGTGTGTGTGTGTGTGTGTGCACCGAGTTGTATGTTCTTTATATATTTTGGGTATTAACCCCTTATCAGATACACCATTTGCAAATATCTTCTCCCATTCAGTAGGTTGCCCTTTGGTTTTGTTGATGGTTTCCTTCACTGTGCAAAAACTTTTTATTTTGGTATAGTCCCAATAGTTTAATTTTGCTTTTGTTTCCCTTGCCAAAGGAAGCATAAATACAAAAATGTCCCTATGGTTGATGTCAAAGAGATTACTGCCTATGTTTTCTTCTAGGAATTTTATGGTTTCAGGTCTCACATCTAGGTCTCTAACCCATTTTGAGTTTGTTTTTATGTATGGCAAAAGAAAGTGGTCCAATTTCATTCTTTTTCACGTAGCTGTCCAGTTTTCCCCCAACACAATTTGTTGACCCTTGATCTTGGGGTTGTGAGCTCAAGCCTCACACTGGGTGTATAGATTACTCAAAAAAAAATATTTAAAAAAAATAAAAATAAATAAAGGGGATATAAATAAGCAGTATTCATAAATATTTCCTTTCTAGCCTAGACCAATTGGTTCCACTTGGCTAGTAGTTTTTAGCATACTATTCATTCATTCATTCATTCAACTCTGTACAGTATACTAAAGAATGTACTGTGAGGATTACAAACACAGTATGAGAACCAGCACTGAAGAAATTAGATCAATACATACAAAAAAAGCCCCATGACAAAAGTATAAATAAAATATTTATGCAAGAAGGACCCAAGAAAGCTCTAGGGAGTGTATAAATTGAATCTGGGCATAGGAAAACTAGATAGAGGGAGGAAGAAAAGAACTATAGGTGGAATGACCAGTGTAAGGCAATGAGAGGCCAATACAGGAACTTACAAGAAGGAAGTGGCTGGAGCATAGGGATTGAAATGAAATTATCAGAATGTCAGATTTGGAACCAGACTACAAAAGCCTTAAGTACTAGCATAGGGAACTTGGAACTTTATTTTGCATAAACTAAGAGTTTATGAATAAGGGGAAATGAAGAAAAAGGTTTAAAACAGGAATATTAATCTTACATAATGATTAAAATATAGAGTAAGGAGGAAAAATGGAGTCAGAAAAGCTGCTGTTGGATTTAACTACAGAAATAGTTTATCAGACAGGGATCATTACAAAAACTCACTCCACCCAATTTGTAGTAGAGCTAAATCATATTGTAAGAAAAATTATGTACACATTTAACTCCATAAAGCTAATCTTATGCACTCAGCCAAAAAAAAAGTAGGGGGGCAGATCTCACCCACCCTAATAGTCAATGCATTTACTCTCCAAAGTAAACATGAGATGGAAGCTCTGATTCTATATCTTCTCAGTCAGTCTCAATCCTGTATGCCTCTTACAGCATGAGCATAATTCTACTCTTAAGAAGATGTACTTTCACATAACATATGCCCTAGTCCTAAGTAAACCACTTCATCAAGTGCTCCACCAAAGAAAAAGAAAACAGTATTCTGCCCTAGCACTTGAGGAAAAACTGGCTGTGTCAGACTTGATGGAAGACAATACTATATTGTACTTTATGTGCTATTTAAGAAACTTTCAAAAATAATTTTGGCTCAATTTTTGTTTCACATACCAATTTTGGGGCCTAACCCCTGCTTTATGCCTTTTCTCTCCCTCATCCTAAGCATTTTAAGCATATTAGAGGTAGCAAAACAGGGATTTAGTCCAAAACATTTATTTGAGGGCAGAAAAATTCCCAAAAAAGTAAAATGTTTAAAGAATTAAAACCAGGCAAATAAAAAAAAAGTACCTGAGGGTGGGTAAGGTTACAGAAAGCATGGACACAAAGTATAAAACATCTGTCTTGCACGGAACTTACGTATAAAAATAATAATAGTATGTCTCTTTATTTTCCCCCATAACCATTAAAATCCGTTCCCGAGTCAACATTTTGAAATAGTATTATTAAGTTCTGACAAACTATTTATTAAAATGTCTTTTATATCATATTAACATTTGTTAAAAACTAAACTAACACAATTTAGGAAAGAGAAGTATTTTTATTTTTAAAGTACAAACTTGTGTTTGCTTTGCCTACCTGACAAAGTATTTCCAAGTCACTTGTTTATTTATCTAATACCTATTAAGAACCTACTATATGTCAGGCACTGTGCTAGATGCTAGAAGTACAAAATGAAATAAAATATCCATATTCCTTTCAAAGAGTTTATAATCTAATGAGGGAGACATACTATAATTCATATAATCATGTTATAATCAAGATGTACACAGGATACCACAGAAACAAAGAAAGGGGTCAGGAAAGGCTTTTTTAAAGAAGTATTAGAGTAAAGTAAATTTGGAAGGTCAGGTATAAATTGAAGCTGTGCTTCCTATACTTGAGTGTGCATCAGAACTACATCTAAACCTGATGTCTAGGCGTCGCTTGAGAGTTAGTGAATTAGAATCACCAGAGGTGGAGCCAAGAAATCTGTATTTTTAACCACAAGAGATTTGGAATCACAGCCAGGTTTTGGCAGAAGTGAGCCAGAAGTACAGACAACCATTCCAGGCAGAGAGAATGGCTCAGTATGGTCAGAACATGTGAAATACAGACAGAAGATCAGAGAGAAATCAGAACAAGAGTAGTGATGTGACTAATGTGACATTTCAAACAGGACCTATGGAACTGATGTGAACTTCCAAAATAAAAGGCAATCACTTGTGTCATGTATTTCAACAAACGATTTGTGAACTGATTTCTTATTGAAGTCTATGGGAAAATTAAATGCAAATCCTTGCATCTCAAGACAAAGGTAAAATGCTCCCTTGAAAATCAAACAAATTAAAAAACAAAACCAAAACAGAGCTCTACTCATAATTTTTATTAAATGTAACAATTATTTTTCTCGGCATACATACCTCAAATATGAACAAAAGTTATAACATTTTTAACTTAAAAATGTTCCATAATGTGTAAAAATAAATTCAAACTGTATTTTGAAATTCAAGCTTTAAAACTAAAAACTGTTCTTAATGATTTTAAGTTTCCAAACTGTTATTTTATAATAATTTTTTACTTCCTAAGAATTTAGCTAGAGATATCTTTATACTTAATTCCAGGTAGGAGTAAAGTAAGACAAGTCACCAATGAGAGGAATATTCACCATAAATAGGCTAAAAGCCAAATTGAATCTTTTATATTGATCTCTGTTTGTAAAATAACAAATGGTTTAAATCCCCAATTCATTCCCCAAAAAAGATGTCATAAACAGAGAGGTAGACAGGCTATCAGGTGAAACAGGAATAAGCTTTTAAAGAACATTCTTCAGAAACCTAGGGGCAAACCTACCAATTATAATATATAAAATACATCCTACAGTTATATTCTATTTCTAAAAAGTCCCTCTAAATCTTACTTAGACCATTTAAACATATCATAATAACCTATAGACCAGACAAAGATTCATTTCCTAAGTGAAAACTATTGCCAAACTGTGCATAGTAACTCCCTGGAGGAGCACATAGGGTATAGAAGCAACAGCAGTTAAAAGCCAAAGGACTAACTACATAGCCCTATTAGAAGAAAACCAATTGACAAATTATAATAACTGGCTAGTTACAAGAATAATACCTGTAAACTTGATATAGCAAAGCATTCTTTCTCAGACTTAATTTAATATACTTTTTAAAATGGTAATATTATTGAGTTGCCTTTAATTTCCAGATGAAATCCAGGAATTAAATTAGAGTTCTTGTCAGCTTCTCAGGCTAACATGATCTATTTACATAGAATGTAATATATCTTTGTTTCCTGAGTCATTCACTGCTTCCTTTCTGCTCCTGCAGCACTTTATACATATCTCTATTTGCTTTTTACTGCGAGGATCTGAATCCTGCAAAGAAGGTACTATTATGACCATGTAGTAGACAAGGAGACAGGCTTAGCATCATGAAGTGACTTAATGAAAATCACCACTAACCCAGATTTCAAACTCAGATCTATCTGGTTGCAAAGTTCTTTCCATTCTGCCTCAAAGGAAGAGAGGAACATTGGACTAAATAAATCAAACCTAAATAAGCGAATTGAATGCAGTTTCTTCTATAACTCTGTTGGTGGTAGCAAAAACAGCTCTATCGTACCTGACAAACCAAATGCAGAGAACATGTATCTGGGTGGAGGCACAGGGGCTTTGCCTCATACCTGAACTCCCTCATGTAATTAGGAAATATCCCACTTTATGAGTCTCCATAGAAGGCAGAGCCCACCCCCATTTATAGAAGCTAAAAATGCCATACAGTCATTCTTCCTGTCACCCCCTGAGCGTGAACACAGGCACTTTAATCTGTGCTCTGCCAATATGACTTTCCCACCAAGGAGTCTAAATTAAGAGCTAGAGACAGTAAGGGGCTGGGCTGGCAAAGGCTGGATTTTGGCAGCGGCAACACTAAGTTTCCCAAGGTAATGGTAGCAGCTATGCAGTAGCAGAGTCCAGCCAGCAATCTGTGGCGGCATTCTTGTCAATGCATGGTTTTATGCCAGCCATTTTCAGATGTCTTTCTTGCTACCTAGTCTAACATGTCCTGACTTAAGTCCATATACAGCCTTCCCAGCAAGTTAGTGAACTAATCAATATGCTTTCAGTAAATTACTTTTCTACTTGAATCAGTCAAAATTGTCTTGTTGCCTGCAATTAAAAACACAGACTGAAGCATTTAATAATTAAGTAAATGACACTAAACAATTATACTTTATCAAATCTTTTCACCTTATAAGGTACTGATTGTTGTTTTATATAATTTGACATTATGGTCTTAAGTAACAGCTATTTTATACATGATGGTATGCTCTAACAAAAATAAAAAAAAAAACCTTCAAATCAGGTTTATCTCTTCCAAAGCAACATAAAAATGCAAAAATAATAACAACTGTCTAAGGGTAATTTTCACTGAAGTTCAGAGTTAAGCTTTATTAAGAATTCTTACCTGTCAGGAATACCTAGCCTCTTGACACTTCTGTAAACAGAGAGAGTATTTGCAACATGCCGATAATTAAACCAGAACCGGGATGTACATACCTAAAGTATTAAAACAAATACATTATTGTTATGAATGAAAATAAGCCACCAACTTACAGAATTATTTCTCTTTAAGTAGGATTTAGAGATGCCTAGAAAAAGAGTATATCATAATATAGGCTTACAAACAGGAAAGCATATAAAGAATTGTCAAAAAAACCAATCTCTCTAGAAAGAGGTCTTTCATAACTGCTATTAAATAAAAAGGCCAGTCAGCTTAAGGGAAACCAAATCTTTGGGGAATTTAATCAAATACTGAACCAACTTAGTTACTCTCAATTTATGTGATTCTATAATGTTCCTAAGTCTAAAAGATTAAATTCTTTAGAATCAAAGGCAATGCCCATAATCTCTTCACAGAATAGAAAATTAACTATCTTGGGTTATATAATGTTCCTTTTACTCTGGATTGCTTCCTAATTCTAGTTATGAAAAACGTTAGATAGATAGATAACATACAAAACACTTTTACATGCACACAAGAGAATACATTATAAAGAAGCTGTTAAACCAAATAAAAAACTAGAAACAATCCAAATAAGTTTTACATTTAAAAAAACAACAACAAACTGATTCCTAAAAATGATACCAAAGGTACTAGGCAAATCTAACACCATGCCTCAAAAAATCAGCCCCCTGGGAAATCCATTCCAAAGGAAGTATACCTACCCCTGAGCACCCTCCCTATCTCCTACCACATGCCTTTGCTGGTCGTAGGTATAATGACAGCTTTGAGAATCACATAAATGTTCCTGCCCCTGCAAATGGAAAGGAACTACAAGATTTTTTTATTAAAATGAATTTTCAACCTGGAATCCAATAAGGAAAAGACTGTAATTTTTGACTACATTAAAATGCAAAATTCCATGTGTCAAAAATACCATAAAGTCCTAAATGAGATAAAACACTTGAAATAGGGGTGCTTGGGTGGCTCAGTCATTAAGCATCTGCCTTTGGCTCAGGTCATGATCCCAGGGTCCTGGGATCGAGCCCCGCATCGGCTCCCTGCTCCGCGGGAGGCCTGCTTCTCCTTCTCCCACTCCCCCTGCTTGTGTTCCCTTTCCAGCTGTCTCTGTCTCTCTCTGTCAAATAAATAAATAAAATCTTTAAAAAAAAAAAAACTTGAAATAGTTATAACTCAATAAGAAAAAATGAACCACCCAATTTTCAAAAAATGGGAAAAGGATGAGACCAACCATTTCATAATAAAGGTATTCAAAATGGACAATAAACTCTTAAAGATGCTCAACTTTTATCATAATTTAAAAAACACAAATCGAATTGAGTATTCAAAAGTCCATGACAATTCATAGTATTGGCAATCATGTGGGGAAATGAATAACTCATATCCTACTGTTGGGAATGTAAACTAATATAAACCTTCTATGAGGATAATTTGCAACATATATCAAGTTTGAATATATATTTATCTTTCGATTTAGCTTATATAAGTACACAAAAATATGTAATCAAGAATTTTCATTATAACATTGCCTGTACTAGCAAAAACTGAAATCAAAAAGCTAGAAATCTACAGATTCCATAACTTAAGCAGAAATAATTTAATTTATATCTGAATTAGTCATAATAAAAATCTGTATATTCAGTGCAATTTACCACACCCAAAAGGCTTTTCTCAGCTATTACAGTATTTAAGCATAAACCTAAGAAACTGCCTTCACTTTCACCAGCAATTTACTAGACATGAAATGAAGGTGGCAAAAGAGAAGGGACCAAGAAATATCAACTTAATATAAATTATTCATATTCTCAAAATGAAATACCAAAAAAAACCAGTTGTAAGACAGCATGTGATATGATCCATTAGTCTTTTTAAAAGGAGGGAGGGGTAGACACAAATGTAATTATATGCATTGGAAATTTCTGAAAGGATGCACAAGAAAATAATAATAGCGATCACAGAGAATAAAAATGGGAATCAAAGAAGGGTACAATGATTTTTCAGTTTATACCCTTCCTCATTGTACTTTTTCTTAACCATGAGTAAGGATTATCATTTTAACTTTTTTTTATTAAACAGGAGCAAAAATGATTTACTCAGCAGATCTTGAAACTAAAACGGAATCCAATTTTCCTTCTATCTCCCTCTGGTGGTGAAAGTTTCTTAGTCACAGTACAATGGCAAAGGGGCATTCCATTTACCTCTGATCATTTAGTCAAGAGTAAAAACAAAGTAATTCAAACTGGTAGAGAAAAACGTATATTTTTAAAATCTGAATTACGTAACATTGAAAAAATGCATGTTTAGTACTTTCAACTTGGCCCTGGTCAAATTTCATGATTTTCCATTTAGAAAGAACAATTCACTAAAGTCTCACTTTACTAAAGTCTGAGTTAATGTGTAAACTATTGTACACAATACGAAACTGCAATTGTGAAATGCTCAGTAATAATTCTTTTTCATCCTCATTTCATTTCTCATCTGAGATTCAAGTTACTGAGGTTGAAGAGGGGCTCAGTTAGAGGTTTTCCAGACAAGGAAAGCTTCAGTGTGTGTGCAGTGTAAGCTAATAGGCTCTTATTCTAAAGGATGAGCCCTTTGGCAATTAGTTGTCGGGACACAGGCAGTTACTCCCTTTTTAAAGAATTCCCATAGAGAGACTAGTTACTGAAGAGCCCTTGGTTTCTGAAGAGCAAGTTATCCTGTGGAACTGGTGGATCGTGGCCTGCCTCCTGATAAGTTTCCCTCTCTTTTAAGTGGTCACCGAAAACTTGTCTCCTTATCTTGAGCAGCTTTTGTTCGATTCCTTCATAAAATCTCTTTTGAGGGGTAGCATATAGGAGTTCTTTGTTGAAGAATAATAAAATGACCCATGAACCCCCTTCCTTTTTCACAAAAATTCACTTCCTTTCCTGCCTCCTTATTTCCTCATTCTTTCTTCCAGTCAACCCTTTTCTACAATTTTTTCATTAAGTCAAATTTATTATATCTCCTAATCATGTAAATGCCATTAAATAAATCCCCAGCAGTGAAACTACTATCCAAATACTTTCCAAGTGCAGGAAAAACAAAATTGATGGCATGTATTCTATTAGGGAAATTAAAAATACAAATTTATAAATCCAGATAAATTAAAATGGTAATTTACACCAAGAAAAAAAAAGGCAAAAGAAAACAATAGGCCAATAAGCAAACCTTACTAAGAATCAAAACAATTCAAATTAAAACAAAATTTAATATGTTACCCAGCAGTCAAAAAGAAATGGCAAAGTTAATAATACACAGTTTTCTTGGAATTAGAAAAAAGAGGTACAGCATTTCTGGAGAGCAATTATGCTCCATAACTTACAAGCCTTATGGCTTAGGAATTTATCCTAAAGAGAAAATCAGTCAAGTTCACAAAGGTGTATGTATAAGGCTGTCCAAGAGTCTTGTTTAAAATAAAATATTTAGAATCTAAATGCCCATGAACGAGAGACTATGGTTCATTCATAAAATACAAAATAATACAGCCTTTGGAAATGATTATGCATCTCCATATTGACAGGGGAAGATCTCCAAAGATATACTGCTATGGGGTTGCAAAATAACAGGTATAAGATGACCCTAGTTACATAAAATCATTTATCTTTATGCTTATATGGGAAGGGAAAGAAGGCCAGAAGAATCAAAATGTTAATTCTGACATGTATGGGACTTGAAGATATTTTCTCTGTCTTCCTTTTTTTTTTTAAATTGAGGGGAGAGTCACCTAAGATAAAATTAATCTGTCCCCTCCTAAACTTTTCCATATAATTTGCATTTTCTATGATGATCATTTCTTTTTGTGGGCAGAAAAAAAAAAGTAAAAAAAAAAAAAAAAAGCCTAAATAGAGAATATCTACAAACTAATATTATATATAAGAAATACAATTACTAGTTTCCATCATTAAAATAATTGTACATTTTATAAGATGCTTCCTTTAACAATAGTATCCCTAGTATACTCTTATGTTTATTTACACATCACCACTTGACAATATACTGAAGGCCAGAATATTAGTTGATATAAAGTCAATTTAAAATATAGTCAAATCAAAATAAGGAATTTGTTATATGAGAAAATAATTTTTTTTTTCAAAAATCTGGTTCACACAAAAGTTCTCAGACACATATCTAATGTGAACAACAACATATACCTTTATAGAACATACTTACCAAAACAGCCCAGTTGTTTGTATGGCCACTTCTAAAGAAATGTTCTGTTTGATCCTACAAATCAAATTTCAAAAACATTAGAAAAGCCACATTTCTGAGAATAAAGACTGATAAAGAACAGTTAAGATTCATGGAGTCTTTAGTTATAACGACAGTAAGTTATCATTATGCAAATTTATAAAGGTTCTAGTATTTAACCTTATAAAGGACAAACATTTTATTTTTTGCTGGGGAGCCCTAGAGGTGGGGGGCTGCTTGTTTTTAAACATTTTTATCTCAAACACAACCAGCTCTTCCTCATATGCTTCTAGTTTTCCATTCAGTCTTCAAATTGTGAATGACTTATTTTCATGCCTTGATTCTCCACATAACAATTAATACCTTTCTTTTTTTTTTTTTTTTTAAAGATTTTATTTATTTTTTGACAGAGAGAGACAGCTACAGAGGTAACACATGCAGGGGGAGTGGGAGAGGGAGAAGCAGGCTTCCTGCCGAGCAGGGAAGTGGGGCTCGATCCCAGGACCCTGGGATCATGACGTGAGCCGAAGGCAGACACTTAACTGAGCCACCCAGGCACCCAATTAATACCCCTTATTGAAGTCTCATTCATTACTTCCTACTCTGTAGTGGATGCTTCCAATTACTTTATTTGAATACATCAATATATTTGATTGAGCACATTCTCTAGCACGCTGCCATGTACCATTTCGCTAATCTGTTAGAAGTCTGAACCATATTTGCCATTGTGGAACATCAGAAAACCTCAACATCCAATAATATCCAGACACCAAAAGAACATGATATTTATTATATATTAAAATAATTGTGAATATGAACCTTAATGACCCCAGATCTGCTATCAAACAGTATTAATTATGAGAAGTCATACTGCCTGGATTGAAATCTGGACCCTATTATTTACTAGCTGTAAAAGCTTAGGAAAGCTTCTCTGTGCCTCCATTTCCCCATCTGTAAAAGAGTAGTAATTATTACCTGACATACAGAAGGTAGGAATGGTGACTGGAACATAGTAATTGCATAACAAATGTTAGCTGTTTTAATTTTCATCTGGCAAGAAAATTTCAGGGAGAATAAAATAAAAAATTCCCTCAAATCTGTTTATCATATGTACATATATATGTATTTTTTAACCTTTCTCAAGAGCTGCCTCGATGCAAAAGAAAACAATGTGCTATAGTGGATAAAGCATTCATTTAAAAATTTGAACATGACTATGAGACTGGGATAAGTCACTTAGCTCTTTAGACTTGACTTTCCTCATGTAGAAAGTAAGATCTGACCCAATAATCTCAAAGGTGCCTTCTAGCTGAAAATTCTTACATCATTAAGACTTTAGTGAAAAATTTGATATGGCAAAACTCTTTTGTGATTGTTTAGACAATATAGGCACTGCAAAATTATTCATTCTATATATAACGAATGGAGCACCTATTATGTGCCAGTTACATGTAATGTACAGTGATACAAAAATCACTAAAAAGCAAGCTGCTTTCTCTCAAGAACCCCAGAGTGCAATAAAGAAGCAAGCAAACATGTCACACGGCAATGTAACATTCATTCATTCATCACATTCATTGGGTGCCATGTGCCAGCCAATGTCCTGAGTGCGCAGAATACAATGATGGGCAAAAATATTCATAGTACTTGCCTCCAAAGAGAACACTATCCAATTTGATAGTCATACATCAAGCAGATGAGGGCAAACTATAAATTCTATACAGAGATAAGATACACAGTATCATGAAAGAATACAATAGATTCCCAGACAGATCTGACCTGACCTGATTCTGGCAGTAGGAAGTAGGAAAGCATCAGCGAAGTTTTCCCTAGAGAAGTGACATTTAGCTTAGGATTCAAAAGATGAAGAGAATAGGGAAGATAATTCCAGACAGAAGGAACATCCACCCTAATGGGAGACAGGAGCTTAAAGGCTTTGAGAAACTAAAAGATTAGCACAACTAGAAGTCAAAGACAGGAAAAGGGCCTTGTTCATGGGTCATAACAAAGATTCTGTTCTTTATCCTTAAGGAAACATTAAGTTGTTTATGGGTGACACGATCTGATTTGCATTTTTAAAAGTTACTCTGACTGCAGCTTGGAAAAGACTGGCAGAAAGAAAGACTTGAGGCAGACCAGCTAGGGAGCTATTGTACTCTTAAGTGAAAGATTAAGGAATCATAGATACTACAAAGCATATATGGATTAGAGCAGATGAATGCTACATTAGCTAAGTGTACATATTACTACAGAGGTAATGCTTTTACTGCATCTTAGTAAAAAGAGAGAAGAAACAAAAGGTTAAAAAAAACAACATGGTTAATGTGAAAAAGCACAGCAACAACATAACTACAAAAAATATAATGGTGTCCAAAATGAAGTATACAAGATAATCCACTAAAATAAAGGAGAAAAATGGCAGAACTTCTATTCCTATTTGTATTACATTAAAAAATATACCTTATAAATGTTGACTATATAGATTAGCAGTAATTCATGGATACAGAGAGAGGGTGCATGTGCCATCTCTTCTAACTGGAGGGTATGTATTCAAAAAGTTTAGAACTCATTGGTCTAAACTCAAGGTACTTAGGTGGTAGAAAGAATGGACTCCAATAAGAAGATCAAAACATGGGCAGACACCAGATTATGATGTTTAGACTTTCCTCTGTATGCAACGGGAAAAGGATTAAATCAGAAGAATAACCTGACTGGGTTTGCCTTTTATGAAGACTAATCTAGCATCTAAGTGAGGGACTTTGGAAGCCTGGGGGTAAACAAGATAGTTCTTGCAATAGTGTAGGCAAGAAATGACCAAGGCCCACCTTATGCCAGTGGAACTGGAAGGGTGAAAGCAATTTTTAAAGTTCAGAACATAGAATTTAGTGATGATCAACACATGAGATAAAAAGAGTTTATTAAAACAAACAAACAAGCAGGTTTCTGACTTAGTAGCAATCCCATAGGAGGTGGGCTAGGCAGAAGATTAAACTTTGGATATAGATTTTCAAATGTCGGCTAACTATCCCGGCCCCCTAGCCAACAGGATATGCAGGCCTGAAAACAGATCTAGACTCCAGTAGAACTGGCCTGAAGTACTGTCAGAGTACTGGATAGAGTAAAAGCTTGATAAAGGGCCAGAACGTCCTGTGAGCCAAAAATAAAACACCGTAGCCATCTGACTCCTATCAAAGGGGAGCAGTGTAGTTTAGTAGTAGGAAAGTAGGTGCTTCACTCCTGTGCTCACATTTCAACTGCTAGGGACTGCACACTCGTCAGAGCAATGGATCAGGTCCTCCCCCGTCTCCTGACATTTGATTCTTTATATACGTCGTTTTAAAAGGGTGAAACAGATCGACACTGTCCTATCCCATCCCCTGTAACAGACACCCTCCCCCACACACAGCCCGGTCAGCCTAGTAAGATGCTGATGCTCCCCTCGGCTGCTGTGAATCGCAATCGGCTGGTGCGCTCACAGCCACGACAGAGCTGTCCTCCCAGGGCCCTGTCGCTCGGAGGGCCTGACTCCTACCTCGATCTGACTAGCGGCCAAGCTGCCGAAGGACAAAAGCAACAACCCTGCCAGGGTAGTCAAACCCTTGCTGAGAAGGCAGGCGGCCACCATGTTTCCCGGCTTCAGCTTCCCGCACCTGGAGGGGCGGAGCGAGTGCCGTAAAGCAGCGCGGCGGGTTTTTGTTTGTGTGTGTTTTTTTTTTTTTTTTGCGACGCAGCCCCACCTCCTTGAGGCCGGCCCTTTACCAGTCTTTAGTAAACAGCACTTGCACAGAGTTCAAGTTCCAGGGATGGATGGGGCATGATAGATGGAAGACTTTGATCCTTTATCTTTAATTGCATTTTCAGTTTTTTATTGTAAAATAGATATAACGTTTAAAAAGTTGTTTGAAAGACGAGGGAGGAAAACTTGTGATCCCGTAAACTTTAAAAGCTATTTCCTATTTTGCATAGCGCTGCCAATTCTTTGCATATATGAAGCTGTGAAGCGGGATGTAGCGGGAAGTGCAAGCCTTTGGGCACAAAAAGATGATTAATTGGATTAAACGGAAAAATGGGTGGATGCTGCAATTAACAGGCTTGGGGGTCTATTATTAAAAGCTTGAACATGGATAAATTGTTTAAATTTTTGTTTCTTCCGTAATTATGGAGCTAAAATTTACTTCAAAGAGAGTCTGAGGATTTGATAAGATCATGTGTATTCGTTCCATTATGTTTATTATATGCATTCAATTTTAAATTATTTTTATCTAGCACTACATAAACATATTTATGCTGCTTCGTGATCTTCATAATTTTAAAATTGAACGGTAACTTGGAATTCCACCCTTTATTGTTGCCTGAGACAAAGTAATTGCCCCTCTACTGGACAATACAACGTTTCCAAGTTTTACTACAAAAATAATATTGTAAAGCAAATCTTTGTGCATTTGTTGAATTACATTCTTTGGATAATTTCCGGTAAGTCAAAAGGTACAAAAATGTTAGTGCCTATCAATAATATCGCTTTCCAAAGTATACACTCACAGTGCCATCAAAATACAACCTAACACCAAATTATACCATTTTTTCCCTCTAAATTCCTTGCTACAAAATGTTACCTCTAGTTTGTTATACTTCAGTTTCCTTGATTGCTGTCAAGATCTGATGTCTTTCCTTGTGTTTATAAACTCTCTTATGTACTCTGATGTACATATTCTGTTCATAGCTTTGTTATACATATGAATTTGAATACCTTTATGAAGTGACCTTAAGCCTTGCCATATTTTATGCTATTGTTTTTCCCAGTCTCTTGTCTCTCTTTCCATTTTGTTTCTTTTGCTATCGTATTTTGTGATGTATTTAATGTTAGGTAGTCAAATTTCAGGTTTTCCCTTGTAAAGCCAAGAAAGCACACTACCAGAGTGTCTTACACCTGAAATGTCACAAGTTCATGCAGGTCTCAGATCAAGTTTTATTTTCTTTTGATTTTATATTTA
This sequence comes from Halichoerus grypus, assembly GCF_964656455.1. Classification (NCBI taxonomy): domain Eukaryota; kingdom Metazoa; phylum Chordata; class Mammalia; order Carnivora; family Phocidae; genus Halichoerus; species Halichoerus grypus. The sequence goes on along the minus strand of NC_135716.1, from coordinate 124,790,183 downwards.
ACTATTCAACTATCTAGAATATATTTCGGTATATGCCATGAGATGTTATGTGAGTTATCTATTGCTGCATAACAAACCACCCAAAACTTTGTAGTGTGTCCATAGCTAGAGAAACAAGGGTGTAGAAATGGAGACATGATTCTAGGGAGCCATTGCTGTAACGATCTACTACTTTTATCAAAATTGGTATTCCATTATCCAACAGGATTTTCTACATAACGCTTACCTTACCGATTGACTCATAATAATTCTCTTATTAAACACCTATCAGAAATAAAGTATTTCGGACTTTCTGTTCTCTTCAGTTAAAATATATGTCTATTTTGGGGCCAGTACCATGTTATTTTAGCCGCTGTTGTTTTTAAATGCTTTAATATTTGGCCATTAGGGCTAACCATTTTAGTATACTTAATTTTTCACAAAAATTCTTTGATTTTTGTGATTTTGCCCGGTAATTTTCCAAGTGAATTTTATGATAATTTTTCCAAGTTACAAGAAGATAATACTTTTGGATTTTAATGGGATAATAGAAAATCTATTAATAAATTTGAGAAAGGCTGATATCTTTATCATATTTAGTCCTTCTTTCTAGAATATGGAACTCTCTCATTTATTTGTGGTTCCTTTTTTAATTTCTCAGTAGAACTTTAAGCCAGAGATATCTAAACCAAGCCACGTCCTAAGCATAGTTAACATTTTTTTTATTGTTAATATTTGTTGTTATTCTTAATGGATTTCTTTTTTCATTGTATAGGAAATACATATATATAATAATTATAAATAGGTAATATCTATAATATTATGTATTCTGATCAGTTATTGCTGATAGGCAGATCATATTTTCTGTCCGAGTACTCTTTCATCATTTTAATAAGAAGTATTTAATTATATTAATAATGAAAATTACTTAAAACTTTTGTTTGACAAATCATTTTGGTTTTTCTAGCTTTTTAATGTTATCCTCAAATTACCTTTTTGTCTCTTCCTTTCCAATATTATTTCTTGTATTTCTTTTTCACAGCTTATATTATGGCTGTGATTATATTATATTATGGCTGAATACTAACTAATAATGTTGATAGCAAGATTTTCTTCTTTCATTTTTGTTTTAAAAGGGATGGTTTTAAGATTTTTCCATTAAGTCTATCATTAGCTGTAGGATTAGAATACTCATTGTCATGTTAAGGAAGTAGATTTCTATTTCTCTTTGTTTTTTCATTGAACCACTCGATTTCAAGTACGGAAGAGAGCCAGCTTCATACCCTAATGTAGGACACACAAACAGTTTTAAGCACCACTCAACATGGGAAATAATTTTTTTATCTGTTAATATGTGAAACAGCATTGTTTAAAATTTGGTTAGAATTGTTAACCATGGATACAGAGAACAGATTGGTGGTTGCCAGAGGCAGGGGGCAGGGGTGGGAAAAAGGAGTAAAAGCATTCAAAAGGTATAAACTTCCACTTGCTATATAAGATAAGTAGATCCTGGAAATGTGATGTTCAGCATGGTGACTCTAGTTAATAATTCTTTTTTTTTTTAAGATTTTATTTATTTATTTGAGAGAGAGAGAATGAGAGAGAGAGCACATGAGAGGGGTTAGGGTCAGAGGGAGAAGCAGACCCCCTGCCGAGCAGGGAGCCCGACGAGGGACTCGATCCCGGGACTCCAGGATCATGACCTGAGCCGAAGGCAGCCGCTTAACCAACTGAGCCACCCAGGCGCCCTCTAGTTAATAATTCTGAGCCCCACCCGCACCCCAGCCTGTCACTTGCCAGACCCTGGAGCACACTGTGTGTCCCACTGGCACCGGAGCAGACAGTGACCTGACGGCCAGCCATGGAGGCGCTCTTGGCGCTGCACTTGGTGCTATTGCTCCTGGCCGGGGACTTGGCAACCTCTTTGGACTCTGAACTCGAGTTTAGCCAGCCTTCAGAATACAGAAACCAAACTGCAATCAGTATAAATTACCAGGATGCCCTAGAGACTTTAGCCCTGTGTGCAGAAAGGACATGTCTGCTTATCCCAGTGAGTGTACTCTGTGCATGAAAATCAGGGAAGGTGGTCATGATATCAAAATAATCCAGAATGAACCGTGTTGATGGAGCAGTTTATAGAAGAGAAATTGGAGAAACCACCTTCAACAGTATGCTAGATGAATTCCATTTTCCCTTTTTCTCTTTCCTTCTTAGCACAGGATTTGTTAGCCCACATTTTCTGAGAGGAGGTGTGCAAGAGAGCTATGTGCAGTGACTGATAATTAAAGAAAACATGAAAAATCCTTCTTTCTTGGCTTTTGCCCCATGAGTGACCCTTATTGCCCAGGTGACTGGTGCACTGCTTTATTTAGCTGGAATAAAATCACATTGTATTAAAAAAAAAAAACAACACAATACTGTATTGTATATTTGAAAGTTGCTAAGAGAGTAGATCTTAAAAGTTTTCATCACAAGGAAAAAACTATACACCTAAAACTATAACAATGTTATGTCAATTATATCTCAATTAAAAAAAATTGTTAACGAGAATCTGCATTTAGACTAGCATTCAATTACTCATTTAGTGAATAATTGACTTAACTTAGCAACTAACAGAGAAAACAAGCATTTGATTATGAGATCAAAATCACACACATCCATAGCGTCTCTAATAAAAGTTTTTATGCATGACCCTCACAGGGAGTTCACCACAGAGTCTATCCATGTTGTTACTATTGTTCTTCAATCAAACAATAACTCAGATTAATTCTGTTGACCATAGTGTTAGATCAGTGTTCATTCTTGCTCTTTTTTATTATCTATGCCCCTACTGTTTCTTCTTTTTTGTTACCTTTTTCTCTCTCCTCCTGTCTGCACCAAGAACACCACTGTGTTATTCTTTCGCTGAGTGAGTATTTATTAAGCACCAGTTACGTGCCAGGCACTGTGCTGGTCACAGGCAATAAGAGAGAAATCAAAAACTGAGCAGTTTGCTGCCCTCATTGGAGCTTACCGTCTAGGGGAGACAGGTATTAACAGTAGAAGCACTTAAACAAATGTTAAAAGTCTAACAAGAGAATTTCTAGTAGGGAACCAGCCTTGTAAGGAAAACCAGAATAGGCTTCCCTGAGGAAATGGACTAGGCTGAAATTAATGAGTTAATGAGGCAGAAATGAAGAAAAGAGCTTTCAAGACAGGAACCAGCTCTTACACAGAACTTATGGAAGAAGGAAGCTTGGATTATTAAAGGAACTTTTTGAACGACCTTATACATGCAGTTCAAAGAACGAAAGAGAGTGCTGCAAGAGCAAACTGCATTGCTAAGCAGGTGTCACATCCCTTCAAAGCCTTGGGGGTCAGGTTGAGGAAAGCCTCAGAATGGCAAAAATCATGCTGGCTTCAATGAGAATGGCTGCAGGTAGAGGATTTGGGAGGCCATGGCTACCATCCAGGCAATGGTAGCTTGGACCAGCGAGGGTGGAGATGATAGAAATTCAATAGAATTTTAAGATCACAACCAACAGAATATAATGATGGATTATATTTAGAAAGCAAGAGAGAGGACAATTTCAAGAATGACTTTTGGATATCAACTTGTACAACCAAATGTTTTGTAGTACCTTTTTTTTTTTTCAACATAAGGATCACAGGAAGTTGACCAGGTTTAGGATTCCTAGACAAGTAAGATCTGGTTTAAATATTTACCCAAAACAATTTGGAAGACGAACTTGCATAAACTTATTATCAATACTTTTGTGGCTACTAAATAAATGTTGTCACAAAATAAAATGTTGGGAAGGATACATTTAATCAGGATCAGAACACGGCCGGGCAGAGAGATTTTGCAATGTGGTTTTTACCATAGAGTTTAATTGCTTCAGGCAAAACTGTTTCCTACAATAATCAGCACCACAAGGATCTGATGTATACAGCACTTCATATCTAACAGTGAAAATGTTTCTTTGGCAAGATAAAATTCAAAAAGGAAATGAGATATTTAATAAAATATAAATAGAAAAAATCAATTAAAATAAAGGAAAAGAGTTTTCTTTCCAGTGTATTTGTATCATTTCCTAGTACTAATTTTGATATTGGACCACCTTCAATTCCATTTCAGTTTGGCTTCAAATACTTTCCCTCCCTCCTTCCAGTGAGCCATTTAATAATAGTTTGTTGTCCTGCTGTAATCAATTTCCATCTCATGACCTTCTCATTAGCTTCAGAACTAACTCATAATAACATTGCTTCAATGTAAGAATAGAGCAATTGCCCTTCAAAGTCTCATTTTTGGAAATCCTGTGTTGTCATTAAAATGCCATAATGACCTGGACAGAAAATCATGTCGAGTGCTTTAGTGATGTAAGACTTGATATCGCATTAGCAGTGTAATCATCTCTTGTCAATCTGGTTCTGTTGGTACAAAGCTAATTGAGAGAGTTCAACTCTCCATGAGCTGAAATTTCCTATAAGTGCAATTGCTTTTGTTCAATTGATTTTTATTCAATTGTATATTGCTTTTATTCAATAAGCATCTTGTGAAATTCTCTGAAGTCCCAGGAAGATTTAATAAATATTTTAATTATACTCTGTTTAATAAAACGTGGGACTTCCTGGAAGGCCTCTCTTAGGAAGACACAGGAGTGGTGTGGAGGAGGGGAAGGAGTTGTGTGTTTACAGAAACTTGCAGGGAAGGTACTTTGGTAGGGCAGAATAATGGCTCCCCAAAGATGTCCATGTCTTAATCTTTAGAACCTGTGAATATGTTACCTAACAGGACAAAAGGGACTTTGCAAATGTGATTAAGTTCTTGAGTAAGGGAGATTATATTGAATTTTCTGGGCGGGCGCGATGTAATCACAGGGGTACTTATAAGAGGAGGGCAAGAGTGTCAGGGAAGAAAAGATGTGGTGACGGAAGCAGGGGTCAGAGTGAGGAAGAGCCACCAGCCAAGGATATGAGTAGCTTCTAGGAGTTGGAAAAGGCAAGGAAATGGATTCTCCCCTAGCACCTCCAAGAGAAACTCAGCTCTACCAACCCATTTTGCACTTCTGAGTTCCAGAACTCTAAGATAGTGAATTTGTTTGTTTTAAGCTGTTAAGTTTGTGGTAATTCGTTACAGCAGCGAGAGGACTACTACCAGTACTTAAACTGTAAACAGTGGTTATCCCCTGGAGATCTGAGAAGGGAGACTGGGGTTTTAGAGGGCTTTTACTCTCCATTCTTCAGAATTATTTGAACTTCTCTGAAATCCTGATGGATTTATACAGCATCTTAAATAAAAATAATCATTAAAAAAACTAGATAATATTAAGTGAAAATAATGTAGAAAATTTTATATGGAATAATTTCTTAACCATCTAAAAAAAAAAGACAAAAATAAGAAGGAAGCTTACTAAAATGTTATCAGTTTCTAGTCCTGGGTATTGAGATTATGGATGTTCTATTTCTATTTATCCATTCATTTACTCAACGGTTATTCATTGAGCATCTACCCTGTGCTAGAGAATATGCTAAGAACTGAGGATGCAGATGCGAATAAGATAGACACAGTCCCCACCCTCATAGAACTTAGAAATAGCAGGGAAGGCAGATATTAAACAGACAATTACACAAGTTATTAATTAATTATATTGTGATAAGTTCAACAAAGAAGTACTGGTGACATCATCATATAGGAGGGCAGCCTCACCTAATCAGGGGATGCTTTCCTGAGGAACTACAGCTTAGAACTCAAGGATAAATGGGAATTTGCCAGAAAGAAATGGGAAATACAATTTTCTTAATTTTCCACGAAGAGCAAACATCACTTTTATTTTCATAAAAAATGAATACTTTTAGTGGTTTTTAAAGGAATAACTAACATCTCTCCCTCTCTTTATATCTGGTAACAACAGCTGCTCAGTGCTGGAAATGCTCTGCTCACTGATTGATTTAGCCAAATTTAGTTTAACAATCAGACATTTCTCTCTCTCTCAAATACTTCAGTCAAATAAAATATTTAAGTTAATAAAGCCACTAGACAAGTAAAATAAAACAATGATTAAATAGCCTCCTTGTCTAAAGCTAACATTAGGAAACTGTTAAATTTATTACTTTTGGTAGCCGATCTACCAAGGAGAGCTTGTGAAATGCACTTAACATTGACCTTGAGGGAAATAAGACCCAGCTTCTTTGCTAGTTGAAGTTCTATTTTTATCAGATCAAAATTAAGGAACACAAGTGAAGGAACAAAGGACAGAAGTCATTTTGAAATCAACACAAAATATATCACTAAAGGAATTTTTCTCAAAGGAATTTCATAAATGAAATAATTTGATATTAAAAATTGGAATTCCAAATTTCTCAAAATTAGAATCTTCTGTTACAATTTCCAGATAAGTATTTTCCATACTATAATTTGAGATAGCTTTGGAAGGGGAGAGGGTAGAATAATATCTCTATAATAAATATGCTGTAATGATGAATAATATCTCTATAAATAAAAATGCTGTAATGATGTTTGTTGTTAAGGATTAACATCTCTAGGAAAACCAAAAGGAAGAAAAATAGAGTCTGTTAATAAATACCATGCCACCATAAATGCTAAATAAGTAAAGTGCTGTCAATTTTATTTAAGCGATCATTTTTATTTGTTTGCTTGTTTGCTTCTCAGTACACTGAGGTGTCTGTAATATTTTGAGTGGTAATGTCCTTTAACAAGAATCAGCAGAAAGGTAACTATTTCCCACAAATAATATATCATAGTGTAGAACTGACTTTTAATAATGACACAATGAGAAATTACATTATTCACAACAGATTTATATCAGCTAAAATGCAAATAAGAGAGACTATAAAGATATTCATGAGAATGCTATATAAATTGAAGATTTAGAGTTCAGATACTCCTGCTATCGATGAAATAAATAAAACATCTAGGATCTGTAGTGGATTGAATAGTGTCCTCCCAAAATTTATGAATGCTTGGAACCTCAGAATGTGACCTGATTTGAAAAGAGGGTCTTTGCAGATGTAATCAAGATAAGGATCAAAATGACAGATCATACTGCATTAGGATGGGCCCCTAAATCCAATAATTGTGTCCTTACAAGAAGAGGCAGAGACTCACACAGAGAACAGAGTCACGTAAAATGGTGGATTAATGTAACTACCAACCCACAGGACACCGAGGATTGCTAGGAGCCACCAGAAGCTGGAAGAGGCAAGGAAAGACTCTTCCCAAGAGACTTCAGGGAGAGCATAGCCCTGCCAACATTGATTTTAAATTTTCAGCCTCCAGGACTGTGAGAGTAAATTTCTGTTGTTTTAAGCCACCTAGTTTGCAGTAATCTGTTATGGCAGTCTTAAACAGGATCTAGTGTAGCTATTTTCATAGCCAATATTTTTTAGTATTATAATATCTGCATTCATTATTTCCTCTACTTCTCTACCATCTTCTTTTGTAGAAATAGAGACCAACAAAAAACAATTTGTTTTCTGATAATTATCACAATCAACATTTATTCATTCAATGACCATTTGAGCACTGCATCAGTAAGGATGATTTTGCTCAAAAACAACAAAAAACATATTCAATTAGCTGGCAAGACAAGCAGTCCACTGAAAGGTAGTTTCAAGGTTGGTTTGCAAACTCAATGATTTCTTCAAAGACCAAGTGTCCTCCTGATCCTCCGTCTCAGCATATTGCCTTTGGGACTCTTATTTGTTTCTCATGGTAGCAGAATGGTTGCTGAAGTTCCAAATATCATATCCTTGTATATCAAGAAGGCGATCTTAGTAGCCTCCCAGCAGGCTTTCCCTTAAGTATGCTTTTCCAGGACTTGGACACATGCCCATTTCCAGACCCAACAAAAAGGTGCAGGATTGGTAGGACTAGCAAAGATCAATCACTACTTGTCCTTTATTGCTGGTAACATTGTTTCCAGAAAAAGAGCTAAGATTCTGTGAGCAAAGAAGAAGGAGTAGAATCACTTGGGCAAAGTATCTGCATATTTAATTTGATGAAGTGGGGCCAGATTTCTTTCCAAAATAGATGTCCCATCTAAACTACCACCAGTAGTGCATGAGGATTCCTACACCCCCCACACTTGATTTTTTTTTCCATTCTTATAGGGGGAAAGTGATAGCCTAGTCTTTTAATATGCATTTCTCTGAGTACTTGTACTTTTGAGCATGTCTTATTAGCCTTTTGGATTTCCTCTTTCATAAACTGCCTGTTCAAATTCTTTGCCTATTTTAAAGGTGGATTTTCTATCTTTTCCTTTTTTATGTGCAGGAGTTCCTTACAAAGTACAGGTATTTAATCCTTCATTGGTTCTAGACATTTCAGATATGTTCTCCCCCTCCTATTATTGGTCTTTCAGCTTTGTCCATTTGTCCTTCATTGAACAGAGATCTTTAACTTAATGAGATTAAAGTGGACATACCTCACAGAGTTACTGTGAACTTTAAATATGATAATGTATATGGGACACCGGGGTGGCTCAGTTGGTTGAGCATCAGACTCCTGATTTTGACTCAGGTCATGATCTCAGAGTCCTGAGATTCAGCCCTGCGATGGGCTCTGCGCTCAACAGGAACTTGCTTGGGATTCTCTCTCTCCCCCTGCCACTCCGTTCCCCCTCCCACACTCCCACGCTCTCTCTCTCAGAAATAAATAAATAAATAAATAAATAAATAAATAAATAAATAAATAAAATAATGTGTATAAAACTCTTGGCTACAGTGCCAGGTACAAAGTAAGGGCTTAATAAATAAATCTTAGATATTATTATTGCTTTTGTTGTAGTTATTTATTTGACCCTCTATACTGCAGAAGACTCAAAAGTATCTTTGGCTACCTTAACACCCTACATGTATCTCTGTGGTAGCAATTGCTAGATTGTCTCTCATGGTGGACAGACTGTGCTCTTTGAGGCCAAAAACCATGCCTTATTCATCTTGTATTTCCTATGACTCAAGACACCCTAAAAGGTGCTCAATAAATGTACTTTGAATAAATATATAAATAAATAAGGTTTTAAAGACATTTAAATAATGAAGAATACTGGGGCACCTGGGTGGCTCAGTCGATTAAGCAGCTGCCTTTGGCTTGAGTCATGATCTCAGAGTCCTGGGATCAAGCCCCACAATGTGCTCCCTGCTCAGCGGGGAGTCTGCTTCTCCTCTCTCTCTGCCCCTCCCTCTGCTTTTGCTCTCTCTCTCTCAAATAAAAAAAAATCTAAATAATGAAGAATACTAACTGGGAAAATAATAATTATAGAAATCACGGAAAATTTTATATTAAAAAAATAAAATAGAAGAAAACATTTGCAAAAGACACATTGATAAAGGACTTTTATCCAAAATATACAAAGAACTTTTACAACTCAACAATAAGAAAATGAACAGCCATATTTTAAAATGGGCAAAAGAGGGGTGCCTGGGTGCTTCAGTAGGTTAAGCATCTGCCTTCAGCTCAAGTCATGATCTCAGGGTCCTGGGATCAAGCCCCACAATGCGCTCCCTGTTCAGCAGGGAGTCTGCTTCTCCCTCTCCCCCTGCTCCTCCCCCCCCCACCCCCGCTCATGCTCTTTATCACCCAAATAAATAAAAAATCTTAAAAAAAAAAAAGAAACAATAATGACATACCATTACACGTGTATTAGGATGGTCAAAATCCAAAAACTGACAACACCAAATACTGACAAGTATGTGAAGCAACAGGAACTCTCATTCATTGCTGGTGGGAATGCAAAATGGTACAGGTACTTTGGAAGACAGTTTGGCAGTTTCTTGACAAAATCAAATACACTCCTACCATACAACACAGCAATTAAACCCCTTGGTATTTACCTAAATGGGTTGAGGGATTATGTTCACACAAAAATACGTACATGAACATTTATAGCAGCTCTATTCATAACTGCCAAAACTTGGAAGCAACTAAGATGTCCTTCAGTAGGTGAATGGATAAATAAACTGAGGTACATCCAGACAATGAAATATTATTATTCAGTGCTAAAAATAAATGAGCTGTCAAATTGTGAAAAGACATAGAGGAATCTTACATATGTATTACTAAGTGAAAAAAAAAGTCAATCTAAAAAGGCTATGTACAATCACTATATGATTCCAACTATACAACATTCTAAAAAAAACAAAACTACAGAAACTGTAAAAATATCAGTAGTTGCCAGGGTTTAGGTAGAAGGAGGGATGAATAGGCAGAACACAGAATTTTTAGGAGAGTAAAACTATTCTATATGATACTGGTGGTAGACACAGGTCCTTATACATGTCAAAACCTGTACAATGCACAACACCAAGGGAGACCCCTAATGTAAAGTATGGTCTTTGGGTGAGAAGGATGTGCTAATATAGGTTCATCAATTGTAACAAATGTACCACTGTGGTGTGGAATGCCAGTAGAGAAGAAGGTTGTACATAAGGGGGTGAGGGACAGAGGATATATGGGAACTCTGTACTTCCCACTCAATTTTGCTCCGAACCTAAAGCTTTTCAAAGAAATAAAGTCTATTTAAAAAAAATAAAAGGCATCAGTAAAAAGTACAGACCCCATTATTATTACAAAATGAGAAAAGACAAATGGAGAGGACCAAATTCAGTGAATTAATCTAGAAGAAAGTGACATGGTATGTCAAAGAAAGCAAAATTAGTCCATTATTTGTAAGAAAAAGAGTGGCTCTTTTGAAAAGATGATTCTATGTATGATATATACTTTTCTTTTGATAAGGTGTTGTTTTAGCTACTAGCAAATATTTTTAACCACAGCAGCTAACAAGTAACAAGATGGTAGATTTTAATTACAAATAAACAGAGCAATTATATGGGGCAGTCAGCCAAAGAGAAAATGAGAAAAGTTAAGGGACATGGGTAATCCATAGTGCATAATCATTAACCTAGACCTTTGATATATCAACCCTTGACAGATTCATCAACAACTGGCAAATTCTTTCAGACCCAGCAAATATTTCACCAGCCTAAAAATTCTTGCCAGTAATGACTCTGAATTTGCCCAAGTGTTCTCATGTCCCTGCAGAGTTATACTCAGCATTTTTTATAGTTTCCTTGAATGTATATAGATGAAAAAATGTTCATCATTTGCACTTAAGGAAATTAGGGTTTAAATTTCAATTTGATAGATTCAGGTTCGACATCAGAAAGAAATTCATTACTATAATGTTTTTTTAAGGAGGCTGTGAACTACCTCCCCCAGAGACTTTTGAGAATATTGTAAAGACTGTATCTTTATAATGGTTTTGGCAGTAAGACCTCTTCAATTGTCGTAAAAAATTATGTCATTCTATATGTACACCTTACTCTTTCTAATTGTACATGTAATTTGCTTATTGTCTAAGGAAGGAGCATACCTAATGAGGAGGCTTTGCAAGGTCCCCAAGACCAACAGGGATCAGTCTTGACTAGAAATGCCTTTCTCGACTTTCTATTCGTTGAATTTAAGTTGAACCTAACAATATTATTTGTGTAGGCTAACACTGAACATAGAACCTCTAGAGCCTACCTTTTGGCCTCTTGAGTCTATTAGGGCACAGTGGTTAAAAATGCAGCCAAGGCAGTCAGGGCTGCTTGGGGTTTGGTCTCAGTTAGTCCTCATCAGCTGTGTCTCCTTGGGTGAGTTACATAGTTCTTATAAGCTTCGGTTTTGTCCTATGTAAAGTGGAGGTAATAATAATGCCTACCTTATGAGACACTGCCTATATGTTCATGCTAAAGCCCTTAACTCACTATCTGATACCTAGTGAGTACTCAACTAACCTTAGTCATTAACGTATCCTTCTTTGCCTCCCCTATGGCCAGCCCTATTCCCGGGATCCAGCAAGTTCTCAAGTTTGTTCTCTGTCTGCCCCAATAAAAAATCAAATCGCAGGACTAAGGGGGCTGGGGGACGGATTATTCCAGTAGTCTGACTGGTAACTGCACTGCAAACTTCCGCTGCTTTCCTGAGTTTCACTTAATTAATAAAATAATTTATTTTCAATGTTCTTGTTTTTTCCATAACTTCAAGAAAATCTTTGCAAAATTAAAACAGGTATTTCTAATGCTTCTATCCATGGGGAAAGTAAAATAAATAAAGTTAAGTTATAATTCACATGGCCAGACATCTCTATTTAGTGGCATATGCTGGAAAAAAAAAAAAACTAAAATTTTCACATAAATAGATCTTTCACAGCATTTCTAATTTTATGTTAGTTCTGATGAAAAAAATCTTAATCTTTTCATCTGTGACTTCAAAAACTTCTTTGTAAATAAGACAGAAATTGTTTTTGAAGAGAGAAGTAACCATTAGTGAAAGATATGTAGGGTTATTATGTCAGTAAACTTCTATAGCTGCATCCTACTGTTTAAAGAAAACACAAGAGGACAATTACTTTAGTTCTTAAGGGCATCATTAGGTAAAGAGGTCTCTAAACAAATTTAATCAAAATAAAAGGCATTTTTACTCCTTTTGTGTTAGTACCACAAAATGAATATGAATGCTCTGTTGCCATTTATTTCTTTTTATAGTTGGAGCTTTTTATCATTTGAGATCTAAGTTGATTTTCAAATAAATAAAACAAATTTTAATGTCTCCATGTGGCTCTCTCTCTTGTTTTCTCCACCCCTTCTTTAAAAGGATTTATCATTATTTATCTCAGGAAAAAGCTAATGAGGTCATTTTAAGCCAGGCTCAAGGATTCAAAGGAAACCTTAGAAATAATTAGAGCAAGTTGTGTAAAACTGATTTTGGACACCTTAGTGAAGGACAAAATTCTAGCAAAAGAAAGTGCTTTCTGATTAACTACTATGTGTCAGGCATCACAGTGAGCCCTGAGAATAAAAAGTTGAATAACAGCGTTCTTAGTTGTAGGGGTCTCATTCTGCAGGAAGGGAGGCAGAGAGCAGCCACTTGAATAAATAACTGTGTAACAGGGTTCTGGAGCTATAAGGAAGGTGTATCTCGTGTCCTACTGGGGACGCCTGGGTGGCTCAGTCAGTTGAGAGTCTGACTCTTGATGTCAGTTCAGGTCATGATCTCAGGGTGGTGAGATCAAGCCCTGCATTGGGCTCCACACTCAGTGTGGAGTCCGCTTATTCCTCTCCCTCCCCACTCCCCTGCTTATGCTCTTTTTCTCTCTCAAATAAATAAATAAAAATCTTTAAAGTCCTACTGGAGTACAGAGAAATTGTTAATTCTAGCTAACTTCTCCTAACCCTAGTTTTTCCATGTGTATATGGAATTACATTAACCCTGTCTTCTAGAGTCATTAAAAAAATTAAGTGAGATAATAAATGTGAAGTGCTTAGCACTGTGTCTGGCATATGATAAGTATTCAAGTTTAACTGCTGTCATCATTTTTGGTATTGCTACAATTATTATTAGGAAGAGCCAGGTAAGATTATGGTTATGGTTGGCAACATTAGAACTGGGTGTTCAGAGATAGGAGAAAGGATAAGAACTTGGCTGTCTGGAAGGGGCAAGGGGCATTCCAGGCAGAGGTAAGGACAAGAGCCAAAATACAGAATAAGAGAAAGGCATGCTGTTAGCTTTTGAGGAAGGATGAGTAGCCCAAGCAACTGGAACATAGGAGTATGTTTCTGAGTGGTGGGAAATGGTGCTATATTGTGAAGAACCTTATACTCAATGCTGAGTGCTAAATTTCATCCTATGATCAGTTTACAGCCATTATAATTTTTTAAGTAACAAAGTAATATGATCAAATTTATGTTTTAGAAAGACAGCCGTAAAGATACTAGACATAGGAGGCTACAATAATAGTTTAAGAGAAAAGTAGTAATAGCTAACACATAATGCTTATTATGCACATATGCTAATTGCTTACCTCTTTATGTGTATTAATGTTTATAACAGCCCTATAAGGCAGATGCTATTATTAACTCCATTTTACAGATGTATAAACTTAAGTATTCAGTTGTTCAATAATTTGCTTAGGTTTCCATGGCTAGTAAATGTTGAGACTAGGATTCAAACCCAAAAAGTCTTCCTCTTGAATCTGCATCTTTAACTGCTACCCTTCCCTGCTTTTCAAGTAATAAGAATCAAGCTAGAGAAAAAGCAATGAGAATGAAAAGGAAAGTTGTATTCAAGAGGCATTTTGAAAGTAGAATCAACAGAGCTGGATGACCAATTTTAATTTAATAAAGATGGATGAAGTTCCTACCACATGGCAAATACCTGCAGCTACAACATTGAAAAAAACAGACACGGCACACTGTTCTCATAAAACTTGTTTGCCAGTGGAAGAGCAGACAATATGTGGTTCATAGTAAAGACAAAGAAAGAACGAAATAGAATAATGGGTAATAGAAAATAAATAGAAAGGGAGCTTCTACAATTGGGTCAATTGTGACTCCAAGAAGATGTGAAGAATCCTAATGAGCCAGTCAAGGTAAACAATTTAAGTTATTAGAGTTTGGCAGGAGAAGAGTGGCATGAGATGAGGCTGGAGAATTAGACAGAGGTCAGTTTGTGTAGGACCTTTAAGGCCATGGTGAAACCTGGCCAAAGATAATGAGATGTAATAAGATGAGTATGAAGTATTCCAAAGGGTTTCAAGGAAAGGAGTGAATTGGTGTTGAGGGAAGAAGAGCAGAGGAGTGGTTGAGGATTCTTTCAGAATGGGTGACTGAGAAGAAGATGCTGTTTCCATCACAGTTGGCAAATACAGAAGAAGGGGCAATCTGGGGTTGTGGGGGCTAATAGTAAGTTCCATTTGGGATATTTAGAGCTTGAATTACTGGCAGAACTCCCAAGCTAGAAAGATCTAAACTGGGCTTATTAGTAAAAGAGTCAAGGATAGACTTCATTGGGGCGCCTGGGTGGCTCAGTCGTTAAGCGTCTGCCTTCGGCTCAGGTCACGATCCCAGAGTCCTGGGATCGAGTCCCACATCGGGCTCCCTGCTCCGCGGGAAGCTTGCTTCTCCCTCTGCCGCTCCCTGCCACTCTGCCTGCTTGTGATTCCTCTCTCTCTCTCTGTGTCAAATAAATAAATAAAATCTTTAAAAAAAAAAAAAAAAAAAAAAAAAGGATAGACTTCATTATGTATAAGTCATAAGCTGGTCCTTGAAATCAATAGTGCTATCACCCAGGGAGCATCTTCAGATCAGGGCTTAGGCAAAGAAAGATGGAAAACCAGCCTGAAAAGAGGCAGTCAGTGAGGAAGAAGAAGGATCAATAGGGAGGAAATGGGGGGAGGCGGTAGGAGATTGGGGAGAACAATGCAACAAACATCAAGAAGGAAGAGACCTGGGAAGAAGGGCTAGATCTGGGGATTCAGAGGTCATTATGACCTTTGCTAGAACAATTGAAAAATCATCTTTCATTTTCCACAGAAACCATCCAGGGCCTGTGCAATCCAATTGCTGCCACAACAGGTAAAATTACTTGCATGCAACTGTTATCTGTGGATATCTTTATATTTCATGTTTCTGCTTTTATGATTATAATGATTCATTGTTTCAGTTCCTGTTACTGTTTTGTGTTTCCACCAGGAGAGATACAGGAAGCTGGTAGGAAAGATTTGGGAAGGAATGTAAGCTAAAATTGGAAATAAGACTATGTTTTATATAGGTGGAATGGAGGGGGGTGGTCGTGAGATATCTGAAAAGACAAACAAAATTGCAGAGGTCTAATAGCAAAATGCTGGAGAAATGGTAATTAAGCCAATTTAGTGGTGCTGACTAAGGATTCTTTTATGATAGTCATTAGTAATAAAGCTAGAAAGCTGGTTGGGACGGAATATGGAGGAGCTTAAATGCAAGATTCAGCATGTCTGAGTCTTCTCCTGTATGTAAGAAGAACCTCTGAGGACTAGGAAGGAAGGAAGAGCCAGGACAAGACAACCATTAATCTAAGGATGGTGGTTGGCAGACTGCAGGCAGCAAGGTGTGTTAATTTGAAACCCTGTTCCAGTTAGGGAGGGGTCAGGTGAGGAGAGGCTCTATCAAGTGGAATCCTCATCAATCAGACAGCATGCAGGGTGGCACCAAACACTGAAGAATAAGTACTCTGAAAGACACTCATAATCAGAGCCTGCTAGGACACCCCAAATCTATTCACCCACCTAGGAAGCAAGATCGATCGTAAGAGCCAAAGTATAGAGTCAAAACAGGGTAAGAGTGACCAAGACATCCAAAGGGGATGGACATGGCAGGAAGAAGAGAGGCTAAAGAATCCCTAAGTCCTAGCACAGGTACTGAGATAATAAGCTGCCATGGTCCAGTGGTGAGAGCCAGAATAGGGATGGGGTTGCAAATAAGATATATTTCAAAGTAATAATATGGAAGATGTGTCAGCTGTTAGACGCCCAAAAGAGGGAGTTTTGGACACAGTGACTACAAAAATGGTGATGCCTTTAATAGAAATGGAGTGAAAAGTGGGAGCTAGTTTTGAAAGGTGACAGTGAAGTGAAGAATTTGGCTTTGGACATGTTATTTTGAAGTGATGCTAAGTCCAAATTGAAATGTCTTCAAGGCCATTGAAATGTGAGATGAGAGATCAGGATTGGAGGTGGGTACTGCTTATATAGACATACCAGATGAAGGTGTTGAAATGCATAAAATTTCAAAGAAGCAGAGACTAAGAAAAGAGAAAAATCAAGAGCCAAAACGAGAACCTCTCTGTCTAAGACAAAAGTAGGAAAGAAGAAATAGAACAAATTGAAGAGGTAGAAAGAAAATGATAATAAACCAATGTCGCAGAACCTAGAGAGGAATATATAAATGAAGATGGTCTCTAGGTCATAATAGATGCTATGAGATTAGAGCATCAGACATTCACTAGGTTGTCTTCCCGCCCTCCCTACATCCTCCTCCTCTGCCCATTCCCCAGCACTTCCTTCTATAAGTAACTCCCTCCCTAACTTGGTCAGGTCATCCATTGCCTCAGAAGATAGTAGGGATATAAAAAGAAAAGGTCAACACTCATATTTTGAATTCCAAAGTAGGCTCTTAAAACTTGTAGGTTTTGAATTTTAAAAGGCCCAGCTCTAGAAGAATTGAGGCCTAAGATTTTTTCCAAAAAAAGCCAGAGTAACAGCCACTTACCATGCTCTGGGGAGAAGAGTTTCAAGAGTGAAAGGAGAAAGCTTAGACTCTGGTGGGTTCTCACAAGACGTCTTCTTCCTGCCCCCTCTAGCAGCCGGTCTTGGGGGAAGGTGGCAGGAACAGATCTGCCACGTAAATTTTGAGGGGTTTCTAAAGAGGAGACTTGTGCCTGCCTTCACAGCAAAGCTCTGGAAGTGAAACACAAAGGATCCCAAAGAAGTGCCTTGGGCTACAACAGGGTGAAGACAGTGGTACAGAAAAGCCCAGTGACGGCTCTGGGTCATTCATCAGCCCTGGGAAAGTGAGGGGCAATGGCCAAACCTTCTCCTTGCTTCAGAGAGTAAAGTATACAAAGCCAACAGCCAGAGGCCCAAAGGGTCTTATAGTCCTTAGAAGGGGATGGACATGGCAGGAAGAAGGGAGACATTAGTATGGACGGTGCAAAAAGTGAACCAGATGTGAGCCTAGTGTATGTCAGCGGGAGCAACTACCAGCCACTTTAAAGAAATCCAGAGCAAAATTCTCTGCTTACTCAATGCCATAATACCATGTATGACCTTCCAACCCCTGCTCCCTCCCTCTCCACACTCAGATGAGATGCCATCCTAGGGACAGTGATCTAAACTGGACTATGTTTAAACCTAAATGGGAGTGCCTGGATGGCTCAGTCGGTTAAGCGTCCAACTCTTGATTTTGACTCAGGTCATGATCTCAGGGTTGTGAGATCAAGCCCAGGGTTGGGCTCCGTTCTCAGCACAGAGTCTGCTTATCCTTCTCCCTCTGCTCCTCCCTCCAATCTCTCTCTCTCTCTCTCTCTGTCTCTCAAATAAATAAAAAAAAAATCTTTATAAAAATCTAAATAACTAAGAAATTACTGTATTTGCCTGAGTTAACCTCAGATTACAAGATAAAGCTTTCTGCCATCAGATAGAATCAAGAGCTAGAAGTAGAAATTAAATTTAGTTACGGGAAAATAAAGTTGAGTTGTCATCTTTTGCACATTAATTTGTCTGTGAAATTTGCACCTGCTGCACATACACCCTAACAACTATTTTGTTCCTTGAATAATTACAATATTCTACTTTTGATACAGACCAAAAAGGGCACAAAAATGCTAAAAATTAAAAATAAAATTGTACCTAAGCAATAACGTAATAGTGCCACAAGAATTATATATGAAGATACGGGTGTCAGAGAAAAATAAAGGTTTTTATTCTGTATATATAATTAAGTGACACATCCACTCAATTTTCATTGCTGCTTTCCTAATGACAGCTTAAAGGATGCCAAATATAATCTGTGCAGTTTAAGTATGTCAAATACCATTTAATTTCTATTCTAAGAATGCAGGAATGGAATCTTCCAGAAACAAGCCAATTAAATGCTTTGAAATTACTTGGACAAAGGATCAATTTTTACCCCAAAATTTTATATCAGGGAAGAAAGTGCTTTTAAAAATCCATTACCTCATTCCAGCTGAGGATTGTGAGTGAAGTGTAGAGATGATTTATTTTAATACAAAAAAAAAAAAGCTTTATAAAGAAAATCTAACTCCATTAAAAAGAAAAGAGCATTGTGTTGCGTTAGTTTCAAGCATTGTTGTATTTGATAAATTTAAGAGGTATGCAGTCCTGTCATTCTTAGGCACCCCAACCAGATTGCAGAAATCAAGGGAATGGTTAGCATACAAAGACTAGGCAATGAATGCAGTTGGCTCTGCGCTTTTTACCCAGCAGAATTGCTGAAATTTATCAGTGTTGCACCATAAACTGTTCCAGGAACCTCAACTCTCTTCTACCTTAGTGTTAATTTCCTTACCAAACAGGGCACTTACTGAGGTGTTCAGGAAGTCTATGTTCCCTGATAATTGCTTAATAGTCTTAGTCCTAGGGGGCTAATCAATCCAAATGGGTCCCTTCTCTGTGCCTGATGAATCGCTTCAGGTGCCCATTACAGAAAACCTGCAGTAGGTATGTGGACTGCTTCAACATCCAGGACCTCCTGGGAGTAGACAGAGTATTAATTCTAAAATGCAAAAGGCATTTCTACTTCCAAAATCCACAATATTATATATTCTGCTAACACCGATTCATGATTTGCCGAAGCCTAGAAAGCTTATGCCCACTGAAGGGGTTCCTGGAATAACACCACCAGGCTACCAGCCTCTGTTTTTTCAGGGGCTAGGGTGAGGAGGGCCCTGTGCCTGCTGGAACTCACAGATCATCATCAGCAAACTCGCTTATTTTCCCAAACTTTTCTCTCAACATTTCCTTCACCTTCTGGCCTTATTATAAACCTGGTTCTCTCCTGAGATACTTTCATATGGTGCCTGTTTTCCTCCATATTCCTGGAAATAATGGGCCTGCAGCTAAAACAGG